>NC_081555.1:33604243-33757833 GCF_963082655.1 Stomoxys calcitrans
TGCGACCTCTAGGGGTCAAGAAGTCAAGATCCCAGATCGGTTTATATGGCAGCTATATCAGGTTATGAACTGATTTGAACCTTATTTGACACAGTTGTTGAAAGTAAAAATAAAATACGTCATGCAAAATTTCAGCCAAATCGGATAGGAATTGCGCCCTCTAGAAGCTCAAGAAGTCAAATCCCCAGATCTGTTTATATGACAGCTATATCAGGTTATGGACCGATTTCAACCATACTTGGCACAGTTGTTGGATATCATAACGAAATATTTCGTGCAAAAATTCATTCTGATCGGATAAGAATTGCGCCCTCTAGAGGGTCAAGAAGTCAAGACCCAAGATCGGTTCAAGAATATATATACTTTATGGGGTCTCAGACGAATATTTCGAGTAGTTACAAACAGAATGACGAAATTAGTATATATCTTATGGTGGAGGGTATAAAAATCAATTTGTGTTTGTTTGTTGGTTTCCACAACGATTTTCTTGAAATTTCCACAGATGGTGCATAATGATTCCGTGTTAAAAACAGGGTACTACATTTTTTGATATCTGAAGGGGGGGCGGACCCTCCCCTTACCCTTATTTTCGGAAACGCCAGATTTTGGAGATGGGTGATGCGATTTAAGTGAAAATTTGTGTGCTCTCATACAGAAAGCGCAAAAAACATGGGTGCTTTGCTGGACAGGAAATTGAACTTCAAACCCAACATTTCGGAAAGGGCAAGAATGGCAACTCTTGCCCTATACACCTGCAAAAGTGCCATTGGCAAAAGTTGGGGATTTAGACAGCGCGTCATGCATTGGGTATATACTGCAGTTGTCAAGCCGATAATGCTATGTGGTGTTGTGTGGGGAAGTTGAAAATGCGGAGGAAATAGACTTAATGATCGAGCGGATAACAAAGGGACCGAACAACTCGCTTGTGTCAGCATATCCTAGTGCCAAACCAGCGACCCCCAAGGTGGACCCCAGAAGGAAGGGTTGCAACAAACTCTTCATCAGGGCGAAAGCTACATGGGCACCACACAACTGTGGTGTCTGTAGGTTAGGTAACGTTGAAAAGAGATTGCGGATATAAATCCGCCCCATGCCACTATGGACATACACCTAAGCCGGTTTGTCGTGCACTCGAAATACTTAAAAGTAACCTCGAAAAGAAAATCTGAGTTAGGCCCTCCGTGCTTCTTACAACATCCCAAAATGTTTTCCATAACACTCCTCTAAGTCGCTTCATGTCTGGTGTTGCGTTTCCACCTAAGTGCCTGTGTCCGCTTTCCACAAAAACCGGGCAACGACAAAGGAAATGCTCGTCTCATTATCTTCCCCACATGCGCTAAGTGAGCTCGCAGTTTTATTGGGTTGCCCAAAAAGTAATTGCGGATTTTTCATATAGTCGGCGTTGACAAATTTTTTCACAGCTTGTGACTCTGTAATTGCATTCTTTCTTCTGTCAGTTATCAGCTGCTACTTTTAGCTTGCTTTAGAAAAAAAGTGTAAAAAAAGTATATTTTATTTACAGTTCATTCTAAGTTTTATTAAAAATGCATTTACTTTCTTTTAAAAAATCCGCAATTACTTTTTGGGCAACCTATATATACTGTTATGATAACGAGAGCTATACTGACCTCCTTTTTACTTTCTATCAGTAATAGCCTCGTTTTCTCACGATCCGGATCTCCCCATAGGACTTTTGTCGTTCTACCGACCATTTCGTTGTTCCATACTAAGCGATCGTTGGCCACGTCCTTAACTCGCACTGCGTCGACCCGAAAGGCTTCGGGTTTCCAAGTTTATTGACGGCAGTCCTTTGGCCATCTGCTCTTTCATTCCCCTTTGCTCTACTATGACCCGACACCCAATCGATGCAGATTGGGCCATCCTCGGTGAAGTCGTTAATCTCCTTCTTACACACCTAGACTGTTCGTGACCATACCGTCTTGGGTGTTATTGCCCCTATGGTCAGTTTACTCTCCATAAAGATATTCACACTCGACGTTCTCGCGTTAAAAGCTCACCACCACACGCATTCCGTGATCGCCTGGATCTCTACCTGCAGCTTCGTATTAGGGTCAGGCAGTCGAAAACAGATCTAAATCCTCCAGGCCCACACTGTCCTCTAGCTTTGATCCATCTGTGTAGCATGATCCCCCAGATGGCAATACCAGAGTTTCGTCAATCTAAGACTGTGCCTTTGACAGCAGTGTCTCACACGCATTCCGTGATCGCCTGGATCTCTGCCTGCAGGATCGTATTAGCGTCACGCAGTCGAAAACAGATCTAAGTCCTCCGGGCCAGGTAGCATGATCTCCCAGATGGCAATACCAGAGTTTCGTCGCCTTAAGTATTTGAACAGTTCACTGGATGTCCCATTCTCTATCATAGTATTCACAATACGTTGCATGATTATGAGTAGAAAGGACATAAGGCATACAGGTCTGTAGGCTTTTGGTGTCGCATAACTTGCCTTTCCGGGATTGGGTATAAATACCACCCTTGCCTCCCTCCAGGCTTTCAGAGTATAAGCACGTTCCTAAGCACGCAGTGAATATAATGGCCATATTCCATCAGGGTCGGGTTCAGTGTGGAAATGGGTTTTTGAGAGTGGGTAAAAAGTTTCTCTCAAAAACCCATTTCCACACTGAACCCGACCCTGATGGAATATTTTCCGCGTTACTACAGAAGAAGTAACGCTGGAGCCCCATATGGCCACTTTATTCACTGCGTGCCTAGGACTTGCTTATACTCTGAAAGCCTGGAGGGAGGCAAGGGTGGTATTTATACCCAATCCCGTTAAGGCAAGTTATGCGATACCACATATTGTGAATACTATGATAAAGAATAGGACATCCAGTGAACTGCTCAAATACAAACAGCATGCCTATGTCAAGGGAAGGCTGCCCTGCACGAGGTTGTGCATAAGTGATGATAAGATGTACACATTGACGGTATGCATTAACATGAAGGGGGCTTTTAGCAATGTTCGGACCGACACATTGATCCAATCCTTAGACCAGTACCGGGTGGATCTGATTTAGCGGATGTGAATATGCGCAATTTGTTTGGTTCTTTAAAGCGATTTGGTTCAACAGTAGGAATTAGAAGGTATCCTCCTTCTCATGTTTCAGTGGTATCACAATGGACAAATATGTCTAAGTTAGTCTGAAGGCATACTGCCACTTAGATCTTACTTAAGGAGAAGAAAATGAGCCTTATATAATCCGATTCTCCGATTTGAAAGCCTCAACTTCCATCTGATTTTGATGAAGTTCAATTGTAAATGTAAATTTCATAGTCGGTTACAGATCGATTACCCGTTTATCTAAATGTATCTCTAGAAGCGTCAAATTTGTCTACTGCTCGCATAGAATCATAAAGACTCAACTAAATAGATTTCCCCATTTCCCAAATCTAACTTAAATAGCAACATGCCAACCATAACACAGTAACTAAGGGTTCTTGTCTTTGATTAAACCAAGCTCTGTTTAAGCCTGGCTTTCATAACCAAAAATCTAAGCATATGCTCAGGAGTTTGAAAACAACACCCAAGCCAGTCACTAAATACGATATTCGGTTTCATAATCGTAATCAACTATTTTAATTTCGAGATTCCGAAATGAAACTCATAAAACATTTGTGGGGCATTGACACAAACTATTGTCTATTGTTTGGCGAGTACTCACAGCCAGTATTGGACATTTCCAACAATTTAAGAAAAATTATGGTCTCAAATAAATTCACACCACATTTCTTGGGCACTGCGGCAGGCCGATTAACGAATGATTTATGTTATTATTATGCGTGATACATTTGTGGAACATAGGCGTTTTAAGTTACTTCCTTTCTTTGAGCTCATAGACCAGTTGAGTCGATGTAACCATGTACAGCATAGCGTCTCTCTGCCAATGATCTAATCTTTGGTTTGTAATCCAAGCAAATATGGTGGGGTAGCAAAGTATTCTACACCAAATTTGGACACTATAAAATTAATCATTACTCGGGGTCATAAGCCAAATATGTAATGCTGAACTTATTTAAATTGCTCATCGTTTTAGGGCCAAAATGCAAATGATAATAAAAGTTAAATATAAGGTGAGGAAAAAATTTTGCATTTGAATTGTCAAAGAGACCTCGGAGTTTTATTACTTTGACACTACATATGCTTGGAGCGCATAGCCCAGTTAATAGACGTTATGAAGACGTTAACAATTTTATGTAAATGATTTCAAAACTATTTAAATGTTTTGACACCAACATTTAATTTTTATGTGAATTCAAATATTTTTATACCCTCCACCATAAGATGGCGGGTATACTAATTTCGTCATTCTGTTTGTAACTACTCGAAATATTCGTCTGAGACCCCATAAAGTATATATATTCTTGATTGTCGTGACATTTTATGTCGATCTAGCCATGTCCGTCCGTCTGTCCGTCCGTCCGTCCGTCTGTCGAAAGCACGCTAACTTCCGAAGGAGTAAAGCTAGCCGCTTGAAATTTTGCACAAATACTTCTTATTAGTGTAGGTCGGTTGGTATTGTAAATGGGCCATATCGGTCCATGTTTTGATATAGCTGCCATATAAACCGATCTTGGGTCTTGACTTCTTGAGCCTCTAGAGTGTGCAATTCTTATCCGATTGAAATGAAATTTTGCACGACGTGTTTTGTTATGACATCCAACAACTGTGCCAAGTATGGTTCAAATCGGTTCATAAACTGATATAGCTGCCATATAAACCGATCTTAGGTCTTGACTTCTTGAGCCTCTAGAGGGCGCAATTCTTATCCGATTGAAATGGAATTTCGCACGACGTGTTTTGTTATGATACCCAACAATTGTGCCAAGTATGGTTTAAATCGGTCTATAACCTGATATAGCTGCCATATAAACCGATCTTGGGTCTTGACTTCTTGAGCCTCTAGAGTGCGCAATTCTTATCCGATTGGAATGAATTTTTGGCACCAAGTATTTCGTTATGATATCCAACAACTGTGCCAAGTATGGTTGAAATCAGTCCATAACCTGATATAGCTGTCATATAAACAGATCTGGGGATTTGACTTCTTGAGCTTCTAAAGGGCGCAATTCCTATCCGATTTGGCTGAAATTTTGCATAACGTATTTTATTTTTACTTTCAACAACTGTGTCAAATAAGGTTCAAATCGGTTCATAACCTGATATAGCTGCCATATAAACCGATCTGGGATCTTGACTTTTTGACCCCTAGAAGTCGCAATTATTATCCGATATGCCTGAAATTTTGTACGACGGATCCTCTCATGACCATCAACAAACGTGTTTATTATGGTCTGAATCGGTCTATAGCCCGATACAGATCCCATATCCTTTTTTGCCTAAGAAGAGATGCCGGGAAAAGAACTCGACAAATGCGATCCATGGTGGAGGGTATATTAGATTCGGCCCGGCCGAACTTAGCACGCTTTTACTTGTTTAAAGCTAGAATCAAATATAAGTAGGCGTTTGTAATATGTAGGTTACTTCCAGCACGTAGAGGTCGCTACTTTAAAATGCCACAAAAAAATCAAGTAAAAGTGTGGCAAGTTCGGCCAGGCCGAATTTTATATACCCTCCACCATGGATCTGATTTGTCAAGTTCTTTGTCCGGTATCTCTTTATAGGCCAACAAAGGCTAATGGATAAGGTTGTCTATGCTTTTGATCCCCCCAATCGCTTCATTACCTGATATAGCGGTAATGAAGCGATTGGGTCCATACTTAGTTTGGATACTGGAGTTTGGATACATTAGAAGTCATTTTCTACAATTTCTACAAGAGTTGTGCGCTATGGGTGCTCAAGAGAGATCGGTTTATGTGGAAGCTATATCAGGTCGATCTAGACCATATTCAGCAAGTATGTTGAAAGTTATAGGAGAAGCCGTTGTGCAAAATTTCAGCCAAATCAGAGTAGGTCTTCCACCTCTAGGCTGAAAAAGTGTAGTCGGGAGATCGTTTTATATGGAAGCTATATCAGGTTATAGACCGATTCAAGCCAAACTTTGCACGAATCTTGGAGGTCATAGTAGAAGTTATTGTGCTATATGTGAAGTCAATTCTTAAAAGAGCATTGTAAGAATTGCGCCCTCTGGAGGCTCAAAAAGTAGGATAGAGGTCGATCGCGTAAAGCTAGCCGCTTGAAATCTTGCAAAGACACTTAGTCTCGACGTTGGTCATTAGGGATTGCAAATGGGTCATATCGGTTCAGATTTAGATATAGCTCCCACACAAACCGATCTCACGATTTGACTTCTTAAGCACCTGGAAGCCGCAATCTTTGCCTAACTAGGCTGAAATTTTGCACGTGGTATTATTTTACGACTCCCAACAACTGTGCGAAGTACGGTTTAAATTGGTCCACAACTTGATACAGCTCCCATATAAACCGATCTCCCGATTTGACTTCCTGACCCCTTACAAGCCCCAATTTTTGTCCGATTTGGCTGAAATTTTGCATGCAGTGTTTTATTATGACTTCAAACAACTGTATTAAGTACAGTCCAAATCGGGCTTTAACCTGATGTAGCTCCCATATAAACCGATCTCCCGATTTGACTTCTTGAGCCCCTGGAAGCCGCAATTTTCGTCCAATTTGACTGGCATTTTGCATCTACAACTACAACCCCTACAACTTAATTTATTTTTAGCAAAAACCATGGTGGTGCGTTCTCAAGATTCGGCCCGACCGAACTTAGCACGCTTTTACTTGTTTTGGATGCCGGAGACCACATTAGAAGTCATTGTGCACAATTTCAGCCAAATCGGATGAGAAGCTTGCTCTCCAGAGGCTCAAAAAGTATATTTGGGTTACCGATTTATATGGGAGCAATATCTAAATGTGAACGGATATGACATATACAATCATATATACAATCCCTACCGACCTACACTAAAGTAGAAATGTAGAAATTTCAAAAAGCCTAGCTTTACTCTATCGAAAGTTAGCGTGTTTTCCACAGACAAACGAACAGATGGATGAACGGACAAATGGATGAACGGACAGACGGATGAACGGACAAACGGAAGGACATGGCTCGATCGACTTAATAGGTCATGACGATCAAGAACATATATACTTTATAGGGTCTTAGATAAATATTTCGATGTGTTACAAAAAGGATTCACAATATTAGTTTACCCCCATCATATGGTAAAGGGTATAAAAATCAAGAAAATTCAAAATGTTCGTAAAAACGTCATTTATATGATTCCGAAAGAGATTTGTTTGAATTCTTATTGTAACATATAAACTAACATTTGGTGTGGGGTACTTAGGGGGCCGTCCACCCTAAAAACCCAGCAAATGGATATGTCAAGCTATCATTACAATATGCGATCATAAGGACATTTATTTCAAAGTTTACAAAGTATAGAAAACGAATCCGATATCCAATTGTGAGGTCAAGTTTTTGGGTGGCCGCCCACCGCCTAAACACTCCCACATCGAACATATTTGCCTACTATGGAAATGTGGGGCTCAAATGAAAGTTATTTGGGAGTAGAATTCGATAGGAATACCTATTTTCGAAGCCAAGCTTTTGGAGGTCCACCCCATCGCTACAATCCTCCAAACCATACTTATATACCGACTATGGCAATATGGGTCTCTAACAAAAGAAATGACTGTGGTGTGGGAGAAGGGGCGTGCCACCACCTGCTGCGCCAGGCTCCACTATCCGATAGGCGAGTGGTCAGCAGAGGCTTTTGACGATGACACCGGTTTGAGTTTTAGGGACAAGTCCGAACCTATTTTATATTCAAATTGCAAATTTTGCCCATGAACATTCCACTAAGGAACAGGGGCAAACTTCTCACCTAACAATGAGTGCAGTCCTATTCAAGTTTAAGCTCAATGATAGGGAACCTTTTTTTATAGCCGAGTTCGAACGGCATGCCGCTGTGCGACACCTCTTTGGAGAGAAGTTTTACATGGCGTATTAACTCACAAATATTGCCAGCATTAGGAGGGGAAAGGCACCGCTGAAAATTTTTTCTGATGATTCCGTCAGGATTCGAACCCAGGCTTTTAGCGTCATAGGCGGACATGCTAACCCCCGCGCTACGGTGCCCTCCTATTTTATATTCGCATGCTTATAATTTACTGTCTGCCGGCTGTCGTCGGCCTCCTTCCCCTCTTTAAGAAGTTGGAACAAATGGCGTATCACTCTCCGGTTTATTCAAAGACATGGAGAGAATGATCCTAAGACTATCACCGATAAAGAGAATTTTCGAGCCCTTAATTGGGCTCGAAAATTCACTGCACTGCACAAAAGGCTGCGGTCACCTGGAGAGCATCCCATGTCAAAAGAACTACAGCGAACAATAACAATATGGGTCCAAGAACCTTTGCTAATGTCGCTAAAGATAGCTTGGTGATTGTAGTATATGCTACAGTTGTCAAACCTATAATGGAATATGGCGTTGTGGTCTGGTTGACGGCGCTTCAAAAGTCCACCTACTGTTCGATACTCAGCCGGATCCAAACTATGGCTTGTCTCTACATCACAGCCGCACTGAATACTACTCCATCCGATGCACTAAATTTAATGACACACCTAATGCCTCTAGACATTGTGGCTTGACAAATTGCTGCAACCACTGACGTGAGGCTAAGGGAGCTTTCTCTTTGGTCATGTGGCGGCTACAGATACTGTGTTATCTTTGATACAATGCCTGATATTCCAGGCAGTGTGGATTACACATTGCCTGAGCCACTTTTTATACCTACCACCGAAGGATGGGGGTATATTCATTTTGTCATTCCGTTTGCAACACATCGAAATATCCATTTCCGACCCTATAAAGTATATATATTCTTGATCAGCGTAAAAATCTAGACGATCTAGACATGTCCATCCGTCTGTCTGTCTGTCTGTTGAAATCACGCTACAGTCTTTAAAAATAGAGATATTGAGCTGAAATTTTGTCCATAAGCAGGTTAAGTTCGAAGATGGGCTATATCGGACTATATCTTGATATAGCCCCCATATAGACCGATCCTCCGATTTATGGTGTTAGGCCCATAAAAACCCACATTTATTATCCGATTTTGCTAAAATTTGGGACAATGAGTTGTGTTAGCCCCTTCGACATCTTTCTTCAATTTGGTTCAGATCGGTTCAGATTTGGATATAGCTGTCATATAGACCGATTTCTTGATTTATGGTTTTGGGCCCATAAAATGCTCATTTATTGTCCGATGTCGCCGAAATTTGGGACAGTAAGTTAGGTTAAGAGCCTTGACATACTTCTGCAATATCGCACAGATCGGTCCAGATTTGGATGCAGCTGCCATATAAAAGTCTTGGCCCCATAAAAGGCGCATTTATTGTCCGATTTCGCCGAAATTTGGGACAGTGCTTTGTATTAGGCTCTTCAACATTTTTATGCAACTTGTCCCAAATCGGTCCAGATTTGGATATAGCTGCTATGTAGAGCAATATCTCTGTTTAAAGTCTTGGCCCCATAAAAGGCGCATTTATAATCCGATTTTCACTGTAGTTTGACACAGTGTCTTACATTAGGCTTTTCGACATCCGTGTCGTATATAGTTCAGATCGGTTTATTTTAAGATTTAGTTAGTATACTTATTAGTATTTGGTCCAAATCGGAACCTATTTTGATATAACTGATATGGGACATAAGGTATGAAATTTTCACCGAATTTTGATGAAAGGTGGTTTACATATATACCCGAGGTGGTGGGTATCCAAAGTTCGGCCCGGCCGAACTTAACGCCTTTTTACTTGTTTGCAATAGATTTACCAAAGTATTGTTTCATTGAATTATTTCTTATGTTTATTTGCTTAGGAAAAACAAAAGACTTAAGACACAAACTTTTATTGCTTCGTGCATAAGTGGTCAAATGAAACAGACTGAAGTTTAAATCAGTCTTTCTTTTTCTTCCCTATTTTAACAAAAAAGACACAAGTTGCTTGTTAGTCCTATGTAAAAAGGGTGCTTTTGGACTTGTGGATTTCAATCCGGATAACCATTTCATAATGGATTGAATTACTCAAAATGAAGAGACTTATTGCTGATATGCCGATATGTTTGTCAGCGTAAACCTCAAGTTAACCAACAAAATTTATAGAATCACTTCAAATCAGTTAGGACATTGACCTAACATTACTTGCTATATTTAATTATACCCACCACCGAAGGATGGGGGTATATTCATTTTGTCATTCCGTTTGCAACACATCGAAATTTCCATTTCCGACCCTATAAAGTATATATATTCTTGATCAGCGTAAAAATCTAAGACGATCTAGACATGTCCGTCCGTCTGTCCGTCTGTCTGTTAAAATCACGCTACAGCCTTTAAAAATTGAGATATTGAGCTAAAACTTTGCACAGATTCCGTCTTTGTCCATAAGCAGGTTAAGTTCGAAGATGGGCTATATCGGGCTATATCTTGATATAGCCCCCATATAGACCGATCGGCCGATTTAGGGTCTTAGGCCCATAAAAGCCACATTTATTATCCGATTTTGCTGAAATTTGGGACAGTGAGTTGTGTTAGGCCCTTCGATATCCTCCGTCAATTTGGCTCAGATCGGTCTAGATTTGGATATAGCTGCCATATAGACCGATCCTCCGATTTGGGGTCTTAGGCCCATAAAAGCCACATTTATTATCCGATTTTGCTGAAATTTGGGACGGTGAGTTGTGTTAGGCCATTCGACATCCTCCATCAATATGGCTGAGATCGGTTCAAATTTGGATATAGCTGCCATATAGACCGATCCTCAAATTTAGGGTCTTAGGCCCATAAAAGCCACATTTATTAGCCGATTTTGCTATCATTTAAGACAGTGAGTTGTGTTAGGCCCTACAACGTCCTTCGTCAATTTGGCTCAGATCGGTTCACATTTGGATATAGCTGCCATATAGACCGATCCTCCGATTTAGGGTCTTAGGCCCATAAAAGCTACATTTATTATCCGAAATTTGCTAAAATTTGGGACAGTGCGTTGTCTTAGGCCCTCTGACGTCCTCTGTGAATTTGGCTCAGATGGGTCCAGATTTGGATATAGCTGCCATATAGACCGATCCTCCGATTTGGGGTCTTAGGCCCATAAAACACGCATTTATTGTCCGATGTCGCCGAAATTTCGGACAGTGAGTTAAGTTAAGCCCCTTGACATACTTCTGCATTATCGCACTGATCGGTCCAGATTTGGATATAGCTGCCATATAGACCGATCTCTCGGTTTTAGGTTTTGGGGCCATAAAAAGCGCATTTATTGTCCGATGTTGCCGAAATTTGGGACAAAGAGTTAAGTTAAGCCCCTCCACATATTTTTGCTATGGGACATAATTTATGAGTTTTGCACCGGATTTTGACGAAAGGTGGTTTACATACATATCCGAGGTGGTAAGTATCCAAAGTTCGGCCCGGCCGAACTTAACGCCTTTTTACTTGTTTATAAAAAGTATTGTGCCATTCTGGATAGAATAGATTGGAACTACGATATCCCTGGTAATAGAAGTTACATAGATTTCTATAAGGATGTTTCAAAACTATACGGATGGTTCAAAACTAGTTCTCTGAAGAACTGGGACTGGTTATATCGAGAACATTGCCCAGTGTGTATCAATCGGAGATCCTTGAAATTTAAGAAGTGGCGGAATGGCTAAGATATAATGTCTCGATTGGCAAAAATATCTCCCCTGACCGCCAGGCAGCTTTCAAATGCCTGAAGAACCCATTTCTGAATTCCTATCCTATCCTATCCTAGGGAATTGTATCGCGGATAAGCTCGCGAGACTAGGAACTATCTTACACATTCCAGTGGAACTATGATCATTCATTCAGGATCAGCCCCAAAGAGCTACGAAGGACAAAGTTGGTCACAAAGTGGGGGATGTAAACACTCCAAAATTATGTGACCTAGTCTAGCCTTCAAGAGGTTTACAGCACTGCTGTCACTGGCTAGAACAGAGGTCTCAATCATTGTGTCCGTAATGACAGGTCTACGTTTGATTGGAAAACATGTTGACAGACTGAAGGTTGCAAGTAATGACTTCTGCCGAAGCTGTGAGGACGTCAAGGAAGAATACACTATAGAACATCTACTGTGTGTTCGCACTGGCAGTCAGAAGGGAATCCACTTTAGGTTGCCATTTTTTTCAGAACCTGTCTGATTTAGCGAATGTGAAAATTCGTAAGTTGGTGGGCTTTTTAAAGCGACCTGGATGGTTCAACGGTAGGAACTAGAAGGCATCTTCCATCTTCTGTTCCGATGGTATCACAATGGACGAAAATGTCTAAGTGAGTCTGCTGGTTGACCGCCACTTTAACCTAACCAGATTTTTCGGTTATAATACCGAAAGCTATACTGACCTTCTTACTTTCTGAAATAGTCTCGTCTTCTCACAATCCAGACCTCCCCATTGGATTTTCGTCGTCCCTCCGACCGTTCCCCTGTTAAACAGTGCTTTCGCCGCCCACGCCCTTATCTCGGACTGCGTTGACCCGAAAGGATTCATGTTAACTAAGTTTATTGAAGGCAGTCCTCTGACCTTCATTCCCTCTTATGACGCTATGGCCCGGCACCCAAGCGATGCAGATCGTGCCATCCACGGAGAAGGGGTTAATCTCCTTCCGCGATCGCCCGGATCTCTGCCTGCAGGAGCCTATTTTTGTCAGGCAGTCGAAAACAGATCTCAGTCCCTGGATTCTCAATGTTGATCCCCATGTCGACTCTATCCTCCAGCTTTGATCTATCTGTGTAGCATAATCTTCCAGATGCACTCAACCAATTTATATTCAAAACAGCAAAAATGTTTGCTAAAACATTCAGCAAACCCAATCCAAGCTCGAACTCGCCCTCAAGTGTCATTTCAAGTATCCGATAGGAAACCTTTACCATTCCTTTCGTGTTGGAGTCAGGTAGTCGAAAACACATCTCAGTCCCTGAGTTCTCAATGTAGACACCCAGGCCCACTCTGTCCTCCAGCTTTGATCCATCTGCGAAGCGTAATCTTCCAAATGCCAATACCAGAGTTTAGTCAATCCAAGACTGTGTCGCTGGCAGCAATGCCTCGTACTCGACCTTAAGTGTCGTCTCAGGTATCCGATGGGAAACTTCTTCCATTCCTTCAGTATTTTGGCCAGAGATTCGAAGACCCCCAGTTGAAGAGTCCCGGGCACACTTTGTCCTCCAGCTTTGATCCATCCGTGTAGTATAGTCTTCAAGATGGCAATAGCAGAGTTTCGTCAATTCAATACTGTGCCGCTGGCAGCAATGCCTCGCCCTCGACCACAATTGTTGTCTCAGGTATCCAATGGGAAACTTCTTCCACTTCTTCCAGGATTTACTATCGTTGCCTTTTTCTCCATTCCAGTACACCAAACTACTCAGGCGTAAGTAAGTAGTGGTCTAATCAAGCTGCTGTAAGGCCAGTGGATTATTATCGGATACAAACCCCATCTCGAGCCTACGGCTCGTCTAAATAGTGGCCCAACATCTATGAGCCTTCTGAGTATGACAATTCCAAATCAGTTTCGTGTCCGAAATTATTCCTAAGTATTTTATCTTGTCAGATATCAAAATCGTTCTATAGAGGAAATGTTGTGCGTCAAATTGGCCCACCTTCATCTTCCACGTGAACCGGCCTTATTTCAGACTTGTCTGGGTTAACATTGAGACCTCTGGGTCTAGCCCAATCATATGCCGTCTGCAAAACCCTGTCGACCCTTCTGCAAAGATAATTTTGATCTTTACCCATTTAGATGTACAGTAACATCGTCTGCGAAGCAGGGTGATAAATTGCCCCTCTTTGGCGTGTCCTGTGCGGCTTTGTCTCTTATATTTATATCAGTTTATTCAGTTTGTAAGGACCCGGTCCACTCAGTACTGGTCTAAGGATTGGATCAGTGTGTCGGTCCGCTCATTGTTAAAAGTCATCTCAATTGCAATGCATACCGCCAATGTTTTAACATCGAAGGATTCTTCTATTTTATGCACAACCTCGTACAGGGCAGTCTTCACCGACCTTCCCTTGACATAGGCATGCTGTTTGTATTTGAGCCGTCCGCTGGATCTTCTACTCCTTATCCCGGTATCCACAATATGTTCCATGGTTTTGAGTAGAAAGGACGTAAGGTTTATAGGTATGTAGGCCTCTGGCGTCGCATAACATGGCTTGTCGGGCTTGGGTATAAATACCTTGCCTACTGCCATGCTTTTGGAGTACATCCAAGTCCAAATAGTGGCCCGATGGGGCGCCAGATAGTCCGCCTTCTTCTGTAGTAACGCCAGAAATAGTACATCAGGTCCGGGTGTCTTAAATGGTTCGATGGTTTCCTTTACCAAAAATTCGGTAATGATAAGCCTTGAATCAACCTCATTATTCCAAGATTCCGGTGCCTCTCTGAGTCCCGGCGTATCCTGTGAAAAATGCGATTTCATCAAAAGCCTCGACATGTCATCCGTTGTCTCTGCCCTCACTCCCATGTCGTCTACTAACGTTTAAATTTAGACGTGGGGTTTTGAGGCAAACTTTTTCATCTTGGGGGCGTCATTAACGATATCGACCTGTTCTAGAAGGCTCATTTTGCCGCTCTGGTAATTTTATTGTACTCCTTGAGCCATGTTTTATACAAATCTCAATGACTTCCGCTTTTTTACCACTTACTCGGTTTTAAGTCTGCAAAACTCTTTCCCAATATTGCGAATCTTCCCGGTCATCCAGCAATGGCTTTATTTTAAAATTGTTTTAGAAACACCGAATTCCCTTTGGAAACCCCCCTAGCAAATAAAACCACAGCAACATTTTGGAAAAATATTTCTAATCTATATTTTTTTTGTCAAATTTTCAAAAATTTTCTATAGATTTCGTAGAGTAAGAGTAGCATGAAAAATAATTTCAATGTCCTAATTAATTAATTTCGTTACTTAACAAATTCGTTAATCGCCAATAGTCGACAGATTGACGCCGTAGAAGAATCACATTTTTAATAGATGTAGCCACCATTGGCGGCATATTTTGTGTCGATAGATGAAGATGATGATGATGACGACGATGGATAAGAACTTCCACTGGTATAGGCCTGTGAGGCAGGAGCTCTATAAGAGCCCGAAGAAGTAGCAGGTGCCGCGGAGTAGGTAACCTTTTGGGCTGCTGGGGCAGTGTACGATTGGTAGCTGTTGTAGGCTTGACCTGGTCCAGCGTAGGTTTGTTGAGCACTACCTCCAGCGGAGAAGGTTGCTTTTTGGCTGGCAGGAGCTGTGTACGATTGGGTGGCAGCTGTATTATAAGTCTTTTGAGCTGAATAGGTATTTCTCTGTGCAGCAGGGGCAGTGTAGGATTGATAGCTATTGTAGGATTGACCGGGACCGGCAACAGTTTGCTGGGCTGCAGCGCCACTGTAGCCTTGTTGACTACCACCACCTGCAGCGAACGATGCCTTTTGTGAGGCTGGAGCGGTATAAGATTGGTAACTAGTGTAACCTTGACCAGGTCCAGCAGCGGCTGACTGTTGGAAAGTACGACCAGTTGAGTATTGGGCAGTGTTAGAGCTAAATGGTTGCGCAGCAGCGGAATAGGTCACTTTCTGGGCAGCTGGAGCTGTATAAGATTGATAGCTGTTGTAGCTTTGGCCAGGACCAGTGCTAACTTGTTGAGCGCTGCCGCCAGAGGAGTAGGTTACTTTTTGAGCTGCTGGGGCAGTGTATGTTTGGTAACTATTGTAGGCTGCACCTGGACCAGCGGCGGCGGTTTGTTGGCTACTGCCTGAATAGGTCACCTTTTGTGGAGCTGGAGCTGGAGCACTATAGGTAACCTTTTGTGCAGTGGGTGCTCTATACTGTTGAACCGTTTGAGCAGCTGGAGAGGTGTATGACTGATAGCTAGTATAGGATTTACCAGGGCCTGCGCTGGTTTGTTGAGTTTGTTGTACAACTGGAGCCGAGTAGGTGACCTTTTGGGCAGTTGGAGCCGAATAGGTCTGCTGTGCAGCTGGAGCAGAATAAGTAACCCTTTGAGCAGCTGGTGCTGAATAAGTCTTTTGAGCAGCAACTGGAGCAGTGTATGACTGATAGCTGGTATAGGATTTTCCAGGCCCCGAGTAAGTCTGTTGGGCGGCAGGAGCTGAATATGTCTTTTGAGTGTTGTAGGTTTGTTGTACTACTGGGGCAGAATAAGTTTTCTGAGCAGTATAGGTTTGTTGAACGACTGGAGCAGCAGGAGCAGCGGAATAAGTCTTTTGCACAGCAGGTGCAGAATAGGTTTGAGTTGTATACGCTTGTTGGCTGGTAGCAGGGGCACTATATGTCCTTTGGGCAGCTGGAGCAGAATAGGATTGAGCTGTATATGTTTGTTGTTGTGCTGCAGGAGCGCTGAAAGCCTGTTTAGCCCCAGTCGAATAGCCAGTTTGACTGTTATAAGTGGTAGTGAAAGATTGACTAGCTGGAGCAGAGTATGCTGAAGAGGAACCAGCGCCAGTAGTATACGAAGCACGAGCTGGTGCTGCAGCTTGCTGTTGATAAGCACCGCTGCTGTAACCACCAGTAGCAGCACCTGCATTGCCACCACTTGAATAGGAAGCTCTTGCGGGTGCAGCTGCTACTGCTTGTTGTTGATAGGCACCAGAGTTGTAACGGCCGCTGTTGAAACCACGATTTCCTGAAGAGTAGCCACCACTACCACCACCAGCAGAAAATCCAGTTTTTCCAGAGCCACTGGAAAAGCTACCACTTCCTGATGTAAAGGCGCTGCTGCCTCCCGCATTACCGGCTGAGTATCCAGCGGAGGGTGAGAATGAAACGGTGCGCGATTGAGCCGATACTGTGTGTGGTGGCAAATAAGTGTTGAGATGAGAGACATCAGCCCCAGCACAAGCTATGAGGGCGGCAAGCGCCAAAACGAATTTCTGAAAAAAAAGAAACAGAAGACATTTTGTTAGATTTTTCGGTAGCCCATAGAAAAGGTCAATGGAAGTAAAACATATTTCTGGCAAATTAACAGTTTTTCGAAGTTTTGGGTTAAGGAATTGAAATCGTGAAATTTTAAACAAAATGGAATATGCCTTTCAAAAATTTAAGTTAACCCATCTTTTTTCGATTTGATCCCAATATGCAAAATAGGAAATATTATGTCGATCGGTTAGAGATAACCTGTCCAAAGTTGGATGTAGTACTATCCAAGGGTTCCAGTTGAGGATTTCAAGTTATGAGGCATTTACGGTTAACACCTGAATTGCACCCTTCGTTACTACCCCAACTGTGATGCAGTATACGATTGGACTTAAAAAAAGTTTTCGAAAATCGGTTTAGCCATGTCCAATTGTCGCGCATTCATTCTGTAGCTATTTTTCGTCTATCAATCGGTTAAACCATATCCGATTCGTACCAATTGGGTTTTATTAGGAAGGAGCACTGCGGATGTCTGGATGTGAGAGCCGGTCAAGCGCCAAATATGTCCTGGCAAATTTGTCTATTTCAAATTCGTTACTACCCTGGCTATGATGCAGTATACGATTCGACTCAAAAATGTTTTCTAAAATCGGTTTAGCCATGTCCAAATGTCCGCGCATCTATTCTGTAGCGTTTTTTCGTCAATCAATCGGTTAAACCATATTCGATTCGTACCAATTGGGTTTTCGTTAGGAAAGAACACTGCGGATGTGAGAGCGGGTCGAGCGCCAAATATGTCCTTGGGGATGATAGGCTTCTCAAGGAGGACCGTGAACAAAGACAATAATAAGGTGACTTACGAAATTTTTGTGAAGGGACAGTTTGATTATGTTTCTTTTTTTTGTACACACCACCATAGAATGGAGATATACTAATCTGATCATTCCGTTAGTAACACCTAGAAATATAGATCTACGAGCCCATATAGTATATATAAACTTGATCATGTTGACATTCTAAGTCAATCTAGCCATGTCCATCCGTCTGTGGAAATAACGATAGCGGTAGAACGCATTAAGCTAACAGCTCGAAATTTGGCACTGATACTTCCAATTGATACAGGTCGTAGGGGATTACAAATGGGCCAAATCCCTTCAGATTTGGATATAGCTTCCATATAAAGTGGTTTTTCGACTTTACTTCTTAAAGCCCTAGTAGCTGTAGCTGTTATTATACGATTGAGCTGAAATCTTGCTTTTGGATAAATCAGGGTGTATGCTAATACAGCTTCCATATAAACCCATCTCCCGATTTCACATCTTGACATATTGAATCCCTCGAATTGAGCCCCGGAATTGTCATCGTATTTGGCTGAAATTTTATCGGAGGTGTTCTGTTTGCTGATTTCGAAGTTTGGTTTTGGCAGTTAGTCTGGGTTTCATACTGACGGGACTTGGTGCCTTTGATGCTTCTCAGTATTAGAGGAGAACTGAGGGTATGTACTGGCAGAATGGCCATACTTATTATCTATGTGCAATGGGGATAAGAGAGGGGGGCGTGAAATTTCAATGTTGCAGAACATTTGTCCAATCATCCGAACCTGTAATAGCGTTTCTAGCGCCTCGATCTTTTGCGCTCCTTCCAAAATCTCCGATACCAGAGTTTCGAACTAAGACGACATTAGATTTACACAAACCATTCAGATCTTAAGCCCACAAAAGACACTTTTATTTCTTTTTTTCGCTGAAATTTGGAACAACAAGCTAAATTTGACCTCTAAATATCGGTGCTAAATGTAGTCCAGATCGACCAACATACCAATATTTGGATAAAGGGTTTTGCGACTATAAAAAAAGCATTTTGTATGCAACAGCGATGAAATCAGTAACAGTTAATGTATTTTGATCCCCTAGGTCAAGTGGATCAAAACCCTTCCTAACAAGTTCAAGATCGGAGTTTACTTCGTCTTAGCTATCATATAGAAAGATCTTAAAGTCTTAGGTTAGGTTGAAAAAAGAGTGCGGATATTAATCCGCCCCATATCACTGTGGACATACACCTCAGCCAGTGATCGGCTTGTAGTGTGCTCCAAATACTAGTTAGGAATTCAGAGCTACTAACAAAATCCTAAATTGTTGTCCATACCCTTAGATGGTTCATGTCTGGTATTGTGTTCCCACCTAAGTGCCGGTGTCTGTTAGACGATAAGGCCGGGCAATGATATAGGAAATGCTACAACATGTCTTCATCTTCCCACCTTGCCCTACAAATAGTATCAGTTGCAGTGCTGGTTTTGAATTAGTGAGCTCGCAGCTAAATGTGTCCCGTTATGATACCTCGTTCTTACTTCCTTTCAGTAATAGCCCCATCTTCTCACGATCCGGATCTCCCCATAGGATTTTTGTCGTCGTACCGATGACGTTCGTTGCTGTGTCGACCCGAAAGGCATCTGGTTAACCAAGTTTGTTGACGGCAGTCCTCCGGTCTTCACTGCCAAATCGTCTGCTCTTTCATTCCGCCGCTAAGGCCCGACACCCAAACAATGCGGATCGTGGCATGATTAGGTTAGGTATAAGCGGCAGTCTGCCATCAGACTCACTTAGACGTTTTCGTCCATTGTGATACCACAGGAACAGAAGAAGGAAGATGTCTTCTAGTTCCTACCATTGAACAAATCAGATCGCTTTAAAAAGCCCAACAACTTGTGAATGGTCACATCTTCTAAATCAGACAATTTCTCAAAGAAATGTGAACCTAAAGTGGAACTCCTTCTAACTGGTAGTGCGGGACACACACACAGTAGGTGTTCTAAAGGCTATTCTTCTTCGAAGTCCTCACAGCTTCTGCAAAAGTCGTTACTGGCAACCTTTAGTCTGTCAACATGTTTTCCGACTAGACAGTGACCTGTCATGACGGACACAATGACTGTGATGTCTGTTTTAAACAGTGACAGCAAAGAGGTAGATCTCATCAAGTCTACACAGGCCACATAGTTTTGAAATGCTCACAGCCCCTCTTTGTGACCATCTATCATTCGTTATCTTTGGAGTCTGGTCGTGAAAACTTAGCTTACATGTCGCTTGAGGCACACTCACAGATTTCAGTTTCCCTGGAATGTGTAAAGTAGTTCCTTGTCTCACAAGCTTTACAATTCGCTGGGATATATCTGTTTGCCGGAACCCAGTACAGGTGAATTTTGAACTATTCAGCCATTTCGTTGAGAGATCTGCAACAGTCGAGGGCGGTTTTTGTGCTCAGAAATACGTTCTTCAGGGATTAAATGGCTGTCTGAGAAGATATTTATGCCAACCGACATTATGACATTATATCTTTGCCATTCCACCACTTCCTTAATTGCAAGGATCTCCGCTTGGTACACACTGCAGTGGTCGGGTAGACTTTTCGACATGAGAGTACGCCCCAAAGCCCACCTGGTCGTCTAGTTTGGAGTCATCCGTATAGAAGTATATGTAACTTCTATTACCAGGGATATCGTAATTCCAATCGGTTCTATCAGGAATAGTGGTACAGTACTTTTCATCAAAAAGCGGCTCAGGTATGGTGTAATCCACACTGTCTGGAATATCGGACATTGTATCAAGGATAACACAGTGTCCGTAGCCTCCACATGACCAAGGAGAAAGCACCCTTAGCCCAACGACAGTGGTCGCAACTATTTGTCTAGCCACAATGTACAGGGGCATTAGATGTAGCACTAAATTAAGTTCAGGATCGTGGCATACTCAAGGAAATCTTTAATCTCATTTTAACACTCCACAACTGTTCGTGACCTTACCGCCTAGGTTGTACAGCCCTGATAATCAGTTTACTGTCTATATAGATGTTAAATTGGCGATCAGGTCTGCAACAACCAAGACATAACTTAGTGGAGGCTGGAATACACGCTGGATCTCCAGGACGAGGTGTTGCTGTGGTGAAGCGACCAAGTAATTTTGAGCCCCGCATGACATGGCCTGGCACACGCCTTGCCCACGCTGATGCAGCGCTGTTTTGTGCTTTATTACTTTCCATTGCCTTATGGCTGTGTTGGGTCATACATGAAGTTGGTCTCAATTATTATTGAGTCCTAGTTGGCACTGATCTGTGTTGCCGTGTTTGGTTTATATTTTTTATATCGTCCTATTGTACTTTATTTTGTGCATACTCTGTATGCTGGCGTTAGGTCGGCTTAGGGCGATTCGAACCATTCGTAGTCCGAGAAGATTTGAAGTCCAACTGATAGTAGTATATTGGCTACGAAATCTGACCCGAGACTTGAATCTGGTACCAGGGATGTCAGGAGCCACTGTGACTTCGGTTCCAGCTTCGCAATGGTGAGGCCCCTTTGGAAGCAACCTGATGACTGTGGCTTAGACCCAAATGGCGTGTAGAGCTATGCTCTTTGTGGGTTGCGTTTTCAGCCAGACAGATCAGAAGGACCATTAGTTAGTGCTCCACTCCTCACCAAAGAGGTGAACACATCCACATAGTTTAGGTAAGAGTGGCAGTCTTTTACAGGCTGACTTAGACAATTTTAAGTCCATTGTGATACCACTATAGCGACAGACCAAGGCCTCTGGTGGGATCAAATGTGCAGTTTAATGCTCATGGGAGAGTTGTTACAAATTGCAAATTTTGCCCATGAATGTTCCATTAAGAAACAGGGGCAAACTTCTCACATATCAATGTGTGCAGTCCGATTCGAGTTTAAGCTCAATGATAAGGGGTTTTTACATGGCATAGTACCTCACAAATGTTGCCAGCATTAGGAGGAGAAAACCACCGCTGAAAAACAAATTTGTTGATGGTCTTGCCAGGATTCGAACACAAACGTTCAGCTTCATAGGCAGGCATGCTAAACTCTGCACTACGGTGCCCTTCATGGGGATGTTGGTTGATGTATTGTATTCACCGTTAGACCTTTCCCGCGGCGATCGGTCCTTTGGACCGGAACGAGCTTGAACACCTATGGAGCTTGACAAGGATAAATGTTGCTACAACAAGAACAATCATATGAACTAAATCAATCCATATTGGATATAGGTCTTGTGCCAATAAAAGCGCATTTATTACCCGATGTCGCTGAAACTTGGAACAATGATTTGTATTGGATTCTACGACATCCTTGCCGCATATCAATATGTACAGGTATTTGGGAATTTGCTACAAATCCCGCATATTCATTTCGGCGGACTATTTCTTTACAAAAGGTGATGTATGTCAAATTTTGTCCTCCACTGTGTCTTAAGTTCACCTATCACTGATTAAAAAAAAACTCATTTTTAATAAAAGAATCATTAAAAATGTTTTACTTCTGGCATTTAATTATCTCTGCATTTTTTTATTCCAAATATATCACTTAACACTCCCAGCTACTACAGCTCAATTGACAAGTCTTGACTTCCATTAACTTATTTTCACATTTTAACTGTAATCCATTGGAGCTGAAGGTTCTTTAATCCACAATCTTTGGCCTTTATCCTTGATGGCAGATCAAAGATTAATTATCAGAACTCAGGTAAATACATAATCACTTCATAATGTTTTTCGGCAAAAAGTTTAATGATTTTTTGGCATTTTCTCACGGTTTTCAAAAAAAGTTCTTCAAGGGCATAGCAATACACACACACAAAAGTTATGCAGAATTCAAACATTCAATTTCAATTTCATTAATAATAATTTTTTCTGTTGTCTGCATTTTTTTGATAACTGCCAAAAATACAAAAAAAAAAAAAAAAACATCAAAAACCACACCACAGACCATTTTGGATGGCAGCTTTTTTCTTCCTCCACACTTTTTTTGAATGATTGATAAATGTTTGTAAAGTTTTTTTCGCGTATTTTTTAAGCTCCAACAGATTTTTTAATTCAAGCTACAAAACAAAGGAGAGGGAGAATTCGTATGCACACGACTGTGACTGACGATAGTCTAATTAGAACTGTTAGCTTTTGGTCAACATCGCACGCATTTATACGTAAAACAAAATTCAGAATTACTGGACAACCAGCAGCAGCTTTGAGGCAAGAGTTAAAAGATGATCAACCGATCATCATCATGTTGCGGATGGCGATGACGATGACGAAAACGACGACTATACAACCACAAGCTATACACGGATTTAAGGTAAGCGATTAATGGGTATTAACTACAGCAGAAGCCATGCGCACAGTCCAGCTCTTTGGCGCAAGCGTACTTTAAACAACATTTGACCAGACAATTGTTTGTCTCTAATGCCAATTCTCAAGACAAGTTCATGCCAAATGTGTCACTCATCATTCGTGTCCATCATTTGGTTTCAGTCGCCCTCTGACGAAGTGTGAACTAGTCCCAGCCGTGTTGTGATCACATGTACGAGCGCGCCCACTAAAAAAACTGACTGCGAACAAGTTGAAGAGAATCTTCGCAACCAGAACTAATGCTTGTTACGACAGTTCTTCTCTTTGGGGCCAAAAAGAAATCCCAAGCATACACAACACACCCATTAAAATGGATGAGTTTTGTGTGTAAACGCTGACAAGATCTATACATCAACTCGGCTAGCAACTATATTATCATCGCTACCATCATCAACATCCAGCGACAGCAGCAGCAGCGTAACCACCTCCATCTGTGTTATGGCCAATCAAACGCCCGCAACGCATAGGCACCGGCAGTATGCGGCATTTATTTGCCAGATAATATTACCCTCAACACTGATTGATTCAGTCTGTTATAGATGTTAATAATGTTGTTTTGATCTTCTGATCTGATACCCTACTCGAGAGTCCTAGGAAGCTGATGTTGTTTCCCCAGTAATGTAGGAAGGTATTGAAGCTGAAATTTCTTATCATGACCTTGCGATGAAAGTTTAAATGTAAATACAAAATTTCTTTGGACTTTATTCAACAAATTTACCTCTGAGGGCACGACCCACCGGACCTAGAGTTCGAAATCGATTAGTCCCTGTGGTAGAGATCAAAAAGATAGATAGGAACTATCGCAGGGTCATGGTTGGGGGAGTTATAGGAAATTCATATTAAGGGCGAGAGTACTCGACCTGTAGACCCCAATGCATTTGGTGTTTTCAAGCTAAACCGTTTTTATGACTCAATGCCAAAGAATTCCAACTAGTCAAAACGAGGACCGCGTAGCATTAACCCGGCTGAAAAGGCAGCAGGAGCCGATGGGTTGCCGTCTGAACTGTTTAGGCAGGAGGTGACACTCTGATAAAGCGTAAGCTTCAGCTCGTCTGCGCAGTTTGGCTAGAGGAACGCATACCCGATGATAGGAACCTCAGTATACTGTATCCCGTACACAAGAAAAGGGACAAGACAGTATGTACCAACTATAGAAGAATAAGTCTCCTCCCCATCGCATGCAAAATACTATTGAGCGTACTGTGTGAAAGAAAAAAGTCTAAAGTCAACTAAATAATTGGGATCTTTCAGGGAGGTTTTAAACCTGGTAAATTCAGCATGGACCAAATATTTACACTGTGCCAAAATCCTGGAAAAGACCCGGGAAGGACAAATCAACACCTACCACCTTTTCGTTGACCACAAAACCGCCTTCGATAGCCCTATACATTCAAAAGTATTTCAGGTCATATATGAGTTTGGTATCCCTGCAAAACTGATACGACTTTTCAAGATGACACCAGCTGATACACGCTCCTCAGTTAAAATATGCAAGAACCTCTACGAACCGTTCAATACCTGGGAGACAGCTTGTCGTGTGATCTCTTTAATATCCTGCTGGAGAAGATTATGCTAATTGCAGATGTGAATAGACATGGCAAACTAATCAAAAGAGACCATATGCTACTTGCCTAAGCCTAAGATATCGATATTAAATGTCGGTCACCGGAAGAACAATCGCAGCCTTGGAAATCATCGAATGAGAATCAACCATCAAGTGGATGATAACTACTCCCACAAAGTCCTGTAAACCCGATCTGATAAAGAAAATGGAGAAAGTTGGAAACTACAACTTTAAGATAGTCAGCAACTTTATCTATTTTGGCACCGCCTTAACCGAATTTGCTAACATCCTTAGAGTTTTGGATAGTACTAATCTACGACCTCAACAAGTCTGAAAGAGTTGTATCCTACGGATTCAACAAGTTGAGACTGGGTTGGGAAATCAAGAGACGACAAAGCAGTTGTTGCTGAACACTTGCCTGAGGAACAATCGAGCACATCCCTAAGGTCTGGCGGATTGCAGGAGACTGAAAATCCCCCTGCCACAATCGAGACAGGTTAGGTAGGCATCGAAACGGGATCCAATAAGCCATATGTGGGTGGGTCATCCGGTCAGATTGGGTTCAAGGTGTGCGCCAGCGGGGAAGGACGGAACTTAAAAGTACTTCTATAGCAGCAGCTAGAGAAGCATCGAAAGAGGAATCGTCCACACCGCAAGTGTCCAGTGTCCTGAGGAAGAGTGGTTCCACAGCTTTCTCACCTGCCCCTAGATGCGTACGGAAGCCCGTCATGACAAGATCTAACGAATCTTGTGAGAATGAACTCATGGCGGAATCAGAAGACGAGACCAATGCAACAGTGGTGGAAGTTCTGAATATGGTCCGGTTTCTTCAGATAAATCTCCACCTGATGGCAGGGGTTCTTATCCAGGAACCATGGTTCGTGGACTAAGAATTCCGGGATTCGAACTACTCTTGCAAAGAGTGGTCTAAATGTGTCTCTTTTTCCATCGCTAAGCACTGAAGATTAAGTAGTAGTAACCAGCCTCGAAATAAATAAGGCTCATTAGTTACTGGCTTCCCGATCACGGAATTCGTAAGGTGGTGTGGTACTAACACTAGGACGTCGAGTGTGAACATCTTTACAAAAAAGCCATTAGGGCAATAACAACCAGAACGGTAAGGTCTCGACCAGTCTTGGAGTGTAAGAAGCAGATTAATGCCTTCTCTGAGGATGGCACTATCGGCATCGTTTGGGTGCCGGGCCACAACGGACCAAGGATGAATGAAAAGGCAGACGATTTGGCAAAATCCGTTAAAAATGCATACCTTATGCCCCTATAGCAGCTATATCTATATATGTTCTTATTTGGACCAAATACTAATAAGTACAAGTCATTGTTCGATTGTGTATAACAAAATATTGACCTTTTTAGCAGCTGAATCTAAAAATAAACCGATCTGAACCATATACGACATGGATGTCGAAAAGCCATAAGTCACTGTGAAAAATGTAGAAGAACCTAACACAACTCACTGTCCCAAATTTCGGCGACAGCAAACAATAAATGCGACTTTTATGGGCTCAAAACCATAAATCGAAAGATCGGTCTATATGGCAGCTATATCCAAATCTGGACCGATCTGTGCCATATTGCAGAAGTATGTCGAGGGGCTTAACTTAACTCATAGTTCCAAATTTCTGCGACATCGGACCATAAATGCGCCTTTTATAGGCCCAAAGCCTTTAATCGAGAGATCGGTCTATATGGCACCTATATTCAAATCTCGACCGATCTGAGCCATATTGCAGAAGTATGTCGAGAAGCTTAACTTAACTCACTGTTCCAAATTTCGGCGTCATCGGACAATAAATGCGCCTTTTATGGGCCCAAAGCCTTAAATCAAGAGATTGGTCTATATGGCAGCTATATCCAAATCTGCACCGATCTGGGTCAAATTAAAAGAGGATGTCAAAGGTCCTAACACAACCTACTGTCCCAAATTTTGGCAAAACCGGACAATGAATTTGCCTTTAATCGCCCCAAGACCTTAAATCGAGAGATCGGTCTATATGGCAGCTATATCCAAATCTGAACCAATCTGGGTCAAATTGAAAAAAGATGTCGAAGGGCCTAACACAACTCACTGTCCCAAATTTCAGCAAATTCGTATTATAAATGTGGTTTTTATGGATCTAAGACCCTAAATCGAAGGATTGGTCTATATGGCAGCTATATCCAAATCTAAACCAATCTGAGCGAAATTTACGAAGGATGTCGAAGGGTCCAACACAACTCACTGTCCAAAATTTCAGCAAATTCGGATTATAAATGTGGCTTTTATGGGCCTAAGACCCTTAATCGGCGGATCGGTCTATATGGGCGCTATATTAAGATGTAGTCCTATATAGCCCATCTTCGAACTTATCCTGCATATGGATACAGAAAGAATCTGTGCAAAGTTTCATCTCAATACCTCTATTTGTAAAACCTGTAGCGTGATTTCAACAGATATATGGTCAGACGGACGGACATGGCTAGATCGTCTTAGATTTTTACGCTGATCAAGAATATATATACTTTATAGGGTCGGAAATAGATATTTCGATGTGTTGCAAACGGAATGACAAAATGAATATACCCCCATCCTTCGGTGGTGGGTATAAAAATGATCAGCCCATGAGTAAGAAATGAATGAACAGCTTTTACGCAACCTGTTCCGGGTTTCAGTCATCAGAATAGACGCAAGAAGAGCCGAATGGCGCGATAGTTCAAACAATGTGTTACATATGTTTTTGATCCACTTAATCACCAGGCAATTGGCTATCTTATACTATTACAAAGGAGTGATTTAACGTTTCGTGAACCAAATAATTATTATTATGTCCGTCACACAACGAGGGCCAATGAATATACCAAAGGGAAGCAGTATCTGCTGTGTTCAATGCACACCAGGTAGTAGGCTGGCCACTACAGCCATTGGGACTCGATTGCGGGTGGCGGTAATATGGTTATATGGTAATATGGCTAAGTGCTTCCTACTGTCATAAAAGGGGTATCGAAGTCAATTTATTCAGTGGCTCTTATATCAACCTATAAACACTTTTGATTTCCTAGGTACCTATTTGGCGCAATTATTATCCAAACTGGCTGCAATTATACATGTGATCTTCAACATTAATGTTATTTGTTGTTGGTCCACAACCTGCTATAATTCCCATATAACTCGATGTCCTTATATGCCTTCCTTAAAAACTTCGAAGGTACAATTATTATACGAATCTACTAAAATTCAGTATGTGACATTATGTTATAACCTTCAACATTAACGCCAAAATGGACCGAAACGGTCCACAGCATTAAAATGCTGCATTTAAACCAACCCTATTTAAATTCTAGTGGAACAAAGGGAGCCCCGGTAGCCTAGTTGGTAGCGTGCTTGGATTACCAGTGCAGTGGTCGTGGGTTCGATTCACGCCAGAAGACTTGGTCTATCGCTACTGTGGTATCACAATGTCTTAGAGAGTCTATAAAGGACTGCCACTCTTACCTAACCTAACCTAACTTCTTGTTAAGATGCATTTATACTGCATTTATACACCTATAGCTATGACAAAATCCTTGTTGATGGAGGGTATATATAATTCGGCCCTACCGAACATATCATTTATTTACTTATTTAATTCTCACATTTAATGCAACTATTTATTGCTATTCATTATTGGCGTCTTAAAGAACACACATTTATGCATATTTAAATATCCGATTTCTAATTGGAATCAAAACCTAACATTCAAATGGCAAATGATTTGTGATCGAGATGGCATAACTTTATTGGGCTGGGTATAACCACACCATACCCCTTTTCATTAACAACATT
This sequence comes from Stomoxys calcitrans, assembly GCF_963082655.1. Lineage (NCBI taxonomy): Eukaryota > Metazoa > Arthropoda > Insecta > Diptera > Muscidae > Stomoxys > Stomoxys calcitrans. Next base: position 33,632,688 of record NC_081555.1, read on the forward strand.
AGGTGCTGCAAACATACAACACTAATAAATTTATTGTGTTATTATGTCAAAGATGAAATAAAGAATTTTAATGAATATACCTGCTCAAAGGTAAGTAACCGTATAGTAAACAACTCGAAAGTGATGACTTCACCGAAACTATTGAAAAAGGTATCATCACCGAACCTATAATGAAACAAAGGAAACATTGTATACAAACCCATGGCAGCTGCCTATTCAAGAGTAAAGTCGCACTGAATATGTTACAAAGTGTTGTGCGAACACAGACAGCAGTGAGACACAAGCGTCGTCGTCACCGCCTTCGGCGTCCTCGTCAACGAATTATGTGACTCCGACATCTCCAGTGCAGCAATATATGCAACAGCGAGACCCAAGCGTCGTCGTCGCCGCCTTTGGCGGTCTCGTGGTCGAACTATGTGTCTCTCCCGACTTCTCCAGTGTGGCAATATGCGCAACAGCAATACCCCAGTATTGCAGAACCAGTGCCGGGAAGTGTATCTTTCTTGAAATTGAATTGCAAAGGTCTTCGAGGCAAGATCGTCAAGTTTGTATAGTTTACAAGTCGGAACATATACATACTGGTTGCAACGATCCAGGAGATACAGCTGAACAACACATGCAGACTGAGCAGTTGCCACAGATCTGCCTGTGCCTGGCGCTAGTGACCTCTATATGGAATATTTGGGAATAGCAGTCAAGTCCGGTGCTGCTGAGAAAGAGTAATACAACATTGTGACACAGTTAATGGCCAAGTTTACAGGCCCGATATTAGTGGCACGTTTCATGACATTATCGCCTAGGTAAAGACCAGCGAGGCATAGCTTGAACAGAGCAGATTAAAGACTCCACGTCCTGCACGGTGAATGAAGATGTCCCCTTGAGGATTATGAGAAGAATCAGCAGCTCGATAGACATTTCCATTGCATCCCCTGATCTGCTATTTGAAGTATTATGGCAAGTCGTAATTTCTTTAATATTAGACTACCTCCCCATAATACTCGACTTCATAACCTCTGAGCCCCGAACATTTAACAATTAGATGAAGACCGTTTTGACCGGTTTCTAAGAGTACACCACCCTCACCACCTCAAATGAGGAAATAAAGAGATATCACTAACGCAGCAGTCGCTCGTTTTCTACCAGTCGATCGAATACCCAAAGTGTGGACCAATTTCTCGGCGCAGGCAGCGCCAAATTACCAAGCCCAGAATCAGCAACCTCAATCTGGAAATAAACAGGGCACTCAACAAACATAATCGGAATTTGAGGCTGGAAAACTTGGACAAATATGACTTAGATACCGGTTAAGTCAAGCTGTGGTCTACTGTTAAGTCACTCTCGAACCCCAGTAAAAGGGTTCACAGGGCCTTAGTCACTTTTAGCGACGCTTACTGGGATAGGCCCGAAAAAAAACTAGCAAAAAATATGCCGTGTGGGGACGGATAGAGAAATCTCCTTGAAATTTTGAATGGTTAGAGCTGAGATGATAGCTTGAGCGTGCCCAAAAACTCAATTCCCTTAGTTGTTTGGGCGCCATTTGGCAGTCTCCCAAAGTTGGTCACCTCAGTTTTTCGAAAATTTGTTGGGGCTTTTGTGGTTTGTGGTCCGATTTCCAATTTTTTTGTGGATAGTGCTCAAAAATGCCTACAAAAAATCCGCTTGAGGACTACAATATCTCTACACGTTTCGGGGATATTCGACTTTTAATTTGTTTACATGATTTCGATATGTGACAAAATTTAAACGACATTGCCGCAAAACTTTCCAGATTTGATGATTCAGTTAAAAGTAATACCCGAACTTTGGATATTCACCACCTCGGGTACATATGTAAACCACCTTTGGTCATAATCCGGTGCCCCTATAGCAGCTATACCGCAATATGGTCCGATTTGGACCAAATTCGACACGGATATTGAGTGGTCCAATAAATACAAGTCGTTGTTCTATTTTGTAGAACAAAATATCAGTCTTTTGGTAGCCATATTCAAATTCAGAACGGTCGGAACCATATACGACACGGATGTCGAAAAGCTAACATAAGTCACTGAGCCAAATTTCACCGAAATCGGATTATAAAAGCGAGACTTTAAATCGAGAGATCGGTATATATGGCAGCTATATTCAAATCTGAACCGATCTAAGCCAAATTGAAGGAGAATTTCAAATGGTCTAACACAATTTACTGTCCCAAATTTCGGCTAAATCGGACAATGAATGCGCCTTTTATGGCTCCAAAACCTTAAATCGAGAGATCGGTATATTTGGCAGCTATATCCAAATCTGGACCGATCTGTGCCATATTGCAGAAATATATCAAGGAGCCTTACACAACTCAGTGTCCCAAATTTTGGCCAAATTGGAAAATAAATGCGCCTTTTATGGGCACAATACCTTAAATCGCGAGATCGGTCTATATGGCAGCTATATCTAAATCTGGAACGATCTGAGCCAAATTGAAGACGGATGTCAAAGGGCCTAACACAACTCACTGTCCCGAATTTCAGCAAAATCGGGTAATAAATGTGGCTTTTGTGGGCCTCAGACCCTAAGTCGTCGAATCGGTCTATATGGGAGTCATATCAAGACATATTTCGATATAGCCCATCTTCGAACCTAACCTGCTTATAGACATAAAAAGAATCTGTGCAAAATTTTAGCTCAATATTTCTATTTTTAAAGACTGTCAACAGACAGACGAACGGGCATGGCTAGATCGTTTTAGATTTTAAACAAGTTATAGTCCGATTCGGACCATAAATGAATGCTGAACATTGTAGAAGTCATTGTGTAATATTTCAGTTCATTCGGATAAGCATTGCGCCTTGTAGGGGCTCAAGAAGCAAAACCGCGAGATTTTGCTGGGAGCCGTATCAAGCTATTGATCGATTCAGACCATATTAGACATGTATGTTTAAAGTCATGAGAGAAACTGTTGTACAAAATTTCTGCCAAATAGGATGAGAATTGCACCCTCTAATGGCTCAAGACGTCAAGATCCCAGTTCGGTTTATATGACAGCCATATTAGGTTATGTACCGATTGGCGCCATACTATACACAGTTATTGGAAGTCATAACAAAACACCTCATGCCAAATTTCAGCTAAATCGGATAATAATTGCGCCCTCTAGAGGCTCAAGAAGTCAAGATCCAAGATCGATTTATATGACAGCTATACCAGAATATGAATCGATTTGAATAATACTTAACACAGTTCGAAGTGATACCGAAACACTAAGAGCAAAATTTCAGTCCATTCGGACGAGAAATGCGCCCTGTAGAGGCTCAAGAAGTCAAGACCCAAGATCGGTTTATATGGCAGCTATATCAAAACAGGGACGGATTTAATCCATACATAGAGCAGTGTTTCGAAGTGATATCAAAACACCACATGCAAAATTTCAATCAAATCGGACAAGAATTGCCCCCTCTAGAGGCTAGAGACGCAAGATCGGTTTAAAACATGGACTGATATGATCCATTTACAATCCCAACCGACCTAGCTTTACTCCTTCGAAAGTTAGCTCTACTCCTTCGAAAGTTGGCGTGCTCTCGACAGTCAGACGGACGGACGGATGTACATGGTTAGATCGACTTAAAACGTCATGACGATCTGGAATATACTTTATGGGGTCTGAAACGAATATTTCGAGGAGTTACAAACTAAATGACGAATTTAGTATACCCCCATCCTATGGTGGAGTGTATAAAAATTGGACAAATAGACTTTAATTGATGGGATATGACACCCAAGTGTACATGTATACGAAAGGCTTGAAAATGAGTTGGGGAGTCGGTTTCTCAAACTCAGCCCATCTCTCTGAAATGCCTTACTTTGCAGTGTATTTCAAAAAGGAGATACATGGCCATAAGGGAATCTTGGTTAACTCTTCATCATAATCACACTTCGACATTAATTTTTAGAGACAGTGTTGCGGCTCTCCTAGCATTGATATTGAATAGAGTCGTATCTAGGCTTGAAAAAGAATTCAAAGAAGAACTTGTCGTCCAGTAAGAGTAGTTTTTTCTTGAGTTCGCAGCCATTAGCGACTTGTAAAGCATGAAAAAGCAGATAAATTAGAATCCTTTTTTAAAGGTACACCAAAAGGCTTCAGTAGCAATGCACATCTTGAAGTACTATATTTAACTTGCTGAGACCAGCTGGCATAAGATTGAAATACGACTTATCTCAAAAAAATGCCTGTTCGCAAAACAACTTTAGCCACACAGTGGTCATTCAGGACAATTTTTTTTAAGAATTTTAAAATTTATTTTAACATAAAATTTGCATAATTAGCAAAACCAAAATTGTTTCCACACTCATATCTTTGACTAACGAGTGCCCTCATACAATTAGTCGCTATTAAGATGATATCGATATCGTCATTATCAACATCATGAACATCTTCATAATCAAAAGTATAATGGTCTTCATAATTTGCATCATTAATATAATTTTGTATTGAACTTTTGGCCACATACAATAAAACAAAACAAAAACCATGCCGTCTGTATCAAATGATGGATTTGCCAACATTTTTGTATGTTTGTCCTCTCGCCAGGGTGATTGATTAATCGATGGTACATTGGCTTGCTGGCTTGCTATTTCTGCAAATATTTCTACATTCGAATCTATTCAAAGTGCAATGATAAATTTAATATGGTATTCTGAAAGAATATGAATCTCATAATTTACAACTTCTTCCGGTAGCTTAAATTGTTTGGAATTCACCCTTAAGAGTTTTTTCTACAACAGATAAATTTAACTAAATGATAAAAATAATGCAAACAAAATATTTAATAATTTCTCAATTTGGCTTCTTCTTCTCCTCATTGCCATTTATAATGTTACCAAAAACGAAAAACTATATTTGGCACTTTAAGCCAAAATGGAAAAATGATTATTTATTGTTAAATTATAAGCACAGATTAAGAATGAGGGAGGGAGGTATCGCTTTCATCTTATATGGCAAACAAACAGTTGCTGATCTTTATCTACAAATGGAATGTGATGGTCAATAAAAATTTCCAATTAATTTTGCCAAGTTTTTCTCATACCCCTAGAATAAGCAAATTAGCAACTTATTTGTTCCAACCATTTGCTTCAACCATCACCAATTATCAATGGAAACTGGTCCCTAGTTTTGTTGTTCTTTGGAAATCTCGAAAATAGAAACTACCAGCTACAACAATGGCGATTATTGTTTTCAACTAAAACAAAGAAAATAATAATATTTGAAATTTGTCGCCTCTGGCTATCTACCCAGTATGTTTGGGATTTTCTAAATTGTTGCACATTTTCTAATGACAGTTGAGTAGAAGATCTGCCATCATCTGTTTTATATCACTTTAGTTGATGGGACAGGTATTCAATAATAATTCTTTGGCGAAAACTGGTATTGTTTTCATCAAAGCCGTCAGTTATGAATAATAATTTGCATGTATATGCGATCCTATCAATACAATATTTTTATGATCTTTTAGTGTCAAAATGTCATTAATGTTGGCATTTGTAAATTTAACATTGCTAATTAAAAACTGAAAATATTTTACCAATTTTAGTCATCAAAATATTGACATAATATCAGACATTTGCAGGTGATAACTTGGTATTTAATTATAGTTAGAAGCACGGTTAACCAGGGGGATACGCCGATTCAGACAGCGATTGAGTTAATGAAATATTCATCTCAGGCATTTCCAGAGATTAGGACAGCGGTATGATGGCAGAAGTGAACGAGAATTTTGCTAAGCTCACAAGAAGACCGAGAATGTAATCCAGGACACGATCAAGGAGACTGAGGAGTACAAACCCCAATACAGTGGGATAAAACCAAAACAAGTAAGAACGTGCTAAATTCGGCCGGACCGAAATTGTTATACCCTCCACCATGAGTAGCATTTGTCGAGTTCTTTGCGCGGTGTCTCTTTTAAGGCAAACAAAGAATAATGAATAAGAACTGCTAAGCTATTGGAGCTATATCAAGCTATAGTCCAAATCGTAACATAAATGAATTGAATGCTGAACATTGTAGAAGTCATTGTATAGTATTTTAGTCCATTCGGGTAAGAATTGTGCCTGGTAGGGGCTCAAGAAGCAAAATCGGGAGATCGGTTTATATGGGAGCTGCGTCAAGCTATGAATCGTTTCATATCATATTGGACACTTATGTTGATGGTCATGGGAAAAGTCGTTGTACAAAGTATCTGCCAAATCTGGTGAGAATTGCGCCCCCTAGAGGCTCAAGAAATCAAAATCCCAGATCGGTTTATATGACAGCTATATCAGGTTATGTTGCGATTTGCGCCATATTAAGCACAGTTGTTGGAAGTGAACCAAAAACATTACATGAAGAATTTCAGTCAAATCGGACGAGAATCACGCCATCTAGAGGCTCACGAAGTCAAGACCAGAGATGGTCCGTAAGACGATTTTTTAGGTTTCCGACTGTCAAAAAGTTGTAAAAGTCGAAAACGTCGTATACTTGTATAAAACGTAGAAAAAGTCGCAAACGTCATAAACCTTAATAACTCAGTGTAAAAGTTTGATTTTTAACAAATATTATTGTCGGTTATTTGTTGTATATAGAAGAGTTTATATGTAAAAAAATTTCGCAATAAAAGAAATATTAAGTTTTTTTTTAATTTTTGCATTTACATTTTTCACACAATAAATTGGAAATATACGCAAATTTCAAGTCAATTTATAAAGTAACGTTTAAGGATTTTTTTGTGAAGCACAAAATCAATAAATTATTAGTTTTCATCAATTATATTTAGAAATTGCAATTATTTTGTATCCTTTTGCAAAATTATTTGCTTCTCCCGTTTTAATTTGCTTTTTGAAAGCTGTTGTAAACGACATACATATGTTAAAAATGCATGACATCTGAGGAAGTGTCAAGTGAAACGGTACATGGAGTGTTAATACTTATGCCAAAATTTTTAGTTAATCAGATCAAAAATTCGACAAATTTTCGTTCGAATTTTTTTTTCTGTCAGAAACCTAGTTTTTTGGCTAGGTTTACGACGTTTTCGACGTATGTAATATACGTCGGAAATGTATGTCATATACGTCACTGTTTCTGACAGGCCATCTCTGGTCAAGACGAAAGATCCGTTTACATGGCAGCTACATCAAGTTATGTACCGTTTTGCGCCATACGGGTAAGAATTGCGCTTGGTAGGGGCTCAAGAAGCAAAATCGGGAGATCGGTTTATATGGGAGCTGCGTCAAGCTATGAATCGTTTCAGATCATATTGGACACTTATGTTGAAGTTAACGGGAAAAGTCGTTGTACAAAATTTCTGCCAAATCTGATGAGAATTGCGCCCTCTAGAGGCTCAAGAAGTCAAGATCCCAGATCGGATTATATGACAGCTATATTAGGTTATGTACCGATTTGCGCCATACTAATCACAGTTGTTGGAAGTCATTATAAAACACCACATGAAAAATTTCAGCAAATTTCAAGCGGCCAGCATTACTCCTTCGAAAGTTAGCGTGCTTTCGGCAGACTGACAGACGGACGGACATAGCTAGATCGATTTAAAATGACATGACGATCAAGAATAAATGGGGTCTCAGGCGCATATTTTGAGGTGTTATAAACAGAATGACGAAAGTAGTATACACCCATCCTATGGTGGAGGGTATAACTAGTAAACAGGTAAGAGCGTGCTAAGTTCGGCTGGGCCGAATCTTATATACCCTTCACCATGGATCGCATTTGTCGAGTCTTATGCACAGTATCTCTTCTTAGGCAAACAAAGAGAGAAGCCGTAGTACAAAATTTCTTCCAAATCGGATGAAAATTAAGCCCTGTAGAGGCTCAAGACGTCAAAATCCTAGATCGGTTTAAATGGCAGATATATCAAGTTATGTACCGATTTGCGCCATACTTAGCAAAGTAATTGGAAATCATATCAAAACACTTCATGCAAAATTTCAGTCAAATCGGAACAGAATTGCGCCCTCTAGAGACTCAAGAAGTCATGGGCCGATTTGGCCCATTTACAATCCCAACCGACCTATACTAATAAAAAGTATTTGCGCAAAATTTCAAGCAAAATTTCCTTCGAAAGTTAGCGTTCTTTCGACAGCGAGACGGACGGACGGACGCACATGGCTAAATCGACTTAATATGACGATCAAGAATATATATACTTTATGGGGTCTCAGACGCATATTTCGAGGTGTTACAAACAGAATGACGATATTAGTTTACCCCCACCCTATGGTGGAGGGTATAAAAACATCATATTCAGCCTAATGAACAGGGATCTGACGATGGAACCATTATCGACTTTTCAAGATTAGGAAGATCCCAATATTTAGACATCGGACAGTGCAGCGACGGGAAACTCAAGGCAGCCTAACGAACAGAGAGCCGACAATGTGACCATCACCCATTCCCAAGAAGCCCATTTACTCAAGATGTGGAATACTAGGATAGCCAAAGAACTAATTCGAAAACATCAAACAGTTCAGTGGCGGAAGACTCAATAAAGTCTAACCAACAGGGACCTGATGATGGAACCATTACCGTCTTCTTCAAGGTTCGGAAGACTAGGATAGACAAAGATCCCAATATTGATACATCAGGCAATGCAGTAACAGGAAACTCAATGCAGCCTTAAGAACAAGGAGAAGGCGATGAGACCATCACCCACTCCCAAGAAGTCCACTGGAGGGCCTGGAAGACCAATGATGAAGGTCATCTTATAAACATATGATTCAACGGTAGGAACTTGGAGGCGTAACGCAAAGAGGGCGTTACTGATGTATATGGAAGCTAAATAGTAATCTAAACCGATTTTTATAAAACTTAACAAAAACGTGTATTGTCATAAGAGATTTATATATCGTATGCCAATTTTCATGACAATCTGTTGACAAATGATCCCATTTTGAAATATTACTCAAAGTCGGACGAACATATAAATGTGAGCTATATCTTAATCTGAACCGATTTCGACCAAACTTTATAGATATTGTGAAAGTCGTCGAGGAAAGCGTTGTACAAAATTTTGGAAAGATATATATATATATATATATATATATATATATATATATATATTTATATATATATATATATTTATATATATATATATATATATATATATATTAGTGCTATCTAAACATGAACCGATTTTTATGAAAAATTCATTACTAATATCAAGAGTAATAAATAAATCTGTCCTGCAAAATTTTGAATGAATCGGTTAACAAATGACGATGTTATTGCAATATTAGGCAACATATATACGGGAGTTATATCCAAATCTGAACCGATTATTTCCAGTTTCATTAGGCTCCGTCCGCCAAAAAACATCCCTGTACCAAATGAAGATGATCGGGTGAAAATTGCAACCTGTACTTTGTACAAAAATTAACATGGGACAGACGGGCACAAATTGCTCCTGAATCGATGGGTATGCTTATCATCTGGTCTATATCTCTTCCTTCTGGGTGTTATAAACAAATCCTCTAAGTTATAATACCCTAATACCCCTGTGTAGGGTATGCATATATCCATTGAGAGGGAGTATCAAAGTTGGACTCGGAGAACTTTTCTTCGTTACTATTTTCTACTATTTTCTCCATACATCAATCGTACATCGAATATTTTAATCCATTTAAATGTTTACTCAAAGCGATTTTCTCCCTTTATAACAAAGGTATCACATCAGCTTAATCTCCAGAGGAATCTCGGCAAAATCATATAAGAAAATTCATTAAAATTCCCAACAAATTTTTGGATGGAGAATCATGTTCTACCTCAAGGTTTTATATTTCATTCCTAAATTCTTGAGAATAGTAGGTACTATTAAAATGTGTTGACTTAGTTTTAGTTAAAAGATTTCTCTGCTTCATCATAGCCATTATCTCTTTCGCATAGCAGACATAAAATTTCGGCATTGCTAATTAGCGACATTAATCGACTTCTTCAATCTTAAGTCTGCTAATTATAATGCTCAGTGTCATCCGCAACTTTATTCTCTGTGTGTGCTTTTTGTCCTCTGGCTGTTGATTGATTTATGGCAAAGTAATTGGACCAAACCAATTAAGTTTGTAGCAAACGACTAACATCTTTAGCTAAATACTTTGGCAATCTGCTTATATCGATCGATCGTACAAATATTCATGGGCCTTTTGTGTACTTGTTTACTAAAGAATATTCATTTGCCCCTGCCGCTATTCATGGTTTGGACCTACGGTAGTTTGTTAATGAATAATTACTGAAGCTAAAGTCAAATTTTAACTGTATATTGCCTATTCAATTTTGCAATAGAGGGCGGCATTGTTTTGCCGAGCCCCGACTAACATCAATCAATCAGGGGGTGTAATTAAAAACTATTTAAATTCTTTTTTTTAACAAATATTTCTTCAACTTAAAAATAATAAGCAACAAAATGACTATTAATAACGACCTTCCCAACTTCGAATGTTTAATAACATGAATAAGCCACTATTATTTAATGGGTAATGGCCAAAGGACAGGGAAATTGAATAAAAACAAGTAAAGAGGCGTGCCGAGCCGAACTTTGGATACCCACCACCTCGGGTGTATATGTAAACCACCTTTCATCAAAATTCGGTGAAAATTTCATACCTTATACTCATATACCTCATACCGATCTGAACTATATACGACACGGATGTCGAAAAGCCGAACATAAGTCACTGTGTCAAATTTCAGCGAAATCGGGTTATAAATGCGCCTTTTATGGGGCCAAGACTTTAAATCGAGATATCGGTCTACATGGCAGCTATATCCAAATCTGGACCGATTTGGGCCAAGTTGCATAAACATATCGAAGAGCCTAACACTTAGCACTGTCCCAAATTTCGGCGAAATCGGACAATAAATGCCTCTTTTATGGGCCCTAAACCTTAAATCCAGAGATCGGTCTATATGGCAGCTATATTCAAATCTGGACCGATCTGGGCAAAATTGAAGAAGGACAAACTCACTGTCTCAAATTTCAGCGACATCGGACAATAAATGCGTCTTTTATGGCCCCAAAACCTAAAACCTAGATATCGGTCTATATGGCAGCTATATCCAAATCTGAACCGATCTGAACCAAATTAAAGAAACATGTCAAAGGGCCTAAGATAACTCACTGTCCCAAATTTCAGCGAAATCGGACCATAAATGTGGCTTTTATGGGCCTTAGACCCTGAATAGGAGGATCGGTCTATATGGGGGCTATATCAAGATATAGTCCGATATATCCCATCTTCGAACTTAACCTGCTTATGGACAAAAAAAGAATCTGTGCAAAATTTCAGCTCAATATCTCTATTTTTATACCCTCCACCATAAGATGGGGGGTATACTAATTTCGTCATTCTGTTTGTAACTACTCGAAATATTCGTCTGAGACCCCATAAAGTGTATACATTCTTGATCGTCGTGACATTTTATATCGATCTATCCATGTCCGTCCGTCTGTCCGTCCGTCTGTCTGTCGAAAGCACGCTAACTTCCGAAGGAGTAAAGCTAGCCGCTTGAAATTTTGCACAAATACTTCTTATTAGTGTAGGTCGGTTGGTATTGTAAATGGGCCATATCGGTCCATGTTTTGATATAGCTGCCATATAAACCGATCTTGGGTCGTGACTTCTTGAGCCTGTAGAGTGCGCAATTCTTATCCGATTGGAATGAAATTTTGCATGACGTGTTTTGCTATGATATCCAACAACTGTGCCAAGTATGGTTCAAATCGGTCTATAACCTGATATAGCTGCCATATAAACCGATCTTGGGTCTTGACTTCTTGAGCCTCTAGAGTGCGCAATTCTTATCCGATTGGAATGAAATTTGGCATGACGTGTTTTGTTATGATATCCAACAACTGTGCCAAGTATGGTTCAAATCGGTCCATAACCTGATATAGCTGCCATATAAACCGATCTTGGGTCGTGACTTCTTGAGCCTGTAGAGTGCGCAATTCTTATCCGATTGGAATGAAATTTTGCATGACGTGTTTTGCTATGATATCCAACAACTGTGCCAAGTATGGTTCAACTCGGTCTATAACCTGATATAGCTACCATATAAACCGATCTTGGGTCTTGACTTCTTGACCCTCTAGAGGGCACAATTCTTATCCGATTTGAATTAATTTTTGCACGAAGTATTTCGTTATGATATCCAACAACTGTGCCAAGTTTGGTTCAAATCAGTTCGTAACCTGATATAGCTGTCATATAAACAGATCTGGGGATTTGATTTCTTGAGCTTCTAGAGGGCGCAATTCCTATCCGATTTGGCTGAAATTTTGCATGACGTATTATATTTTTACTTTCAACAACTGCGTGAAATAAGGTTCAAATCGGTTCATAGCCTGATATAGCTGCCATATAAACCGATCTGGGATCTTGACTTCTTGACCCCTAGAGGTCGCAATTATTATCCGATATGCCTGAAATTTTGTACGATGGATCCTCTCATGACCATCAACAAACGTGTTTATTATGGTCTGAATCGGTCTATAGCCCGATACAGATCCCATATAAATCGTTCTCTCTATTTTACTTAGTGAGACCCAATGGGCGCAATTCTTATACGAATTGGCTGAAATTTTACACAGGTCTCCAACATATAATTTAATTGTGGTCCGAACCGGACCATATCTTGATATCGTTTTAATAGCAGAGCAACTCTTTTCTTATATCCTTTTTTGCCTAAGAAGAGATGCCGGGAAAAGAACTCGACAAATGCGATCCATGTTGGAGGGTATATAAGATTCGGCCCGGCCGAACTTAGCACGCTTTTACTTGTTAAAGACTGTAGCGTGATTTCAACAGACAGACGGACGGACATGTCTAGATCGTCTTAGATTTTTACGCTGATCAAGAATATATATACTTTAAAGGGTCAGAAATGGATATTGCAATGTGTTGCAAACGGAATGACAAAATGAATATACCCCCATCCTTCGGTGGTGGTATAACAAGTTAAATAGCATTATGCTTGGCCGCGCCGAAATTTGAATATCCGCAACCATAGTTTAGGTTAAAGTGGCAATCTGCCATCAGACTCACTTAGGTGTTTTCGTCCGTTTATGCCACAGATACAGGAGAAATTAAACACCATCAAGTTCCTACCGATGAATCATCCATCGCTTTAAAAAGCCCTACAGCTTGTGAGTTGTGTTTTAAATTAAATTTTAATTTCACTTCTGCCTTGAAATAATTTTTCAGTCAAGTCATTCTGCTTTTGAATTTCAAATATTCCGCAAAATCCGCCAGAGAAGAAATCAATTTCTTCGAAAGAAGTATTGATAAAGAAACGGCAAATAGCAGTTATTTCGAATATATCCGTTATAAAGGAATCAAATATATTTAAAGTTATAAATGAATCAAATATATTTTAATATCCAAATTTCTTAAGAAACGAGGAAGTAACAAGTAAGAGAGTACTAAGTTCGGCCGGACCGAATTTTATACACCCTCCACCATCGCATTTGTCGAGTTCTTTGCACGATGTCTTTTTTAGTCAAACAGAGAATAATGGATAAGAATTGTTTTGCTTTTGAATGTTGAAGACCATAGAAGAAGTCATTATGCAACATTTCAGCGAAGTCGGAGAAGAATTACTCCTTGTAGGGCCTCAAGAAGCATAATCGAGAGATCGGTTTATATAGGAGCTGTATCAGGCTATAGATCGATTAAGACCATATTGGACATGTATGTTGAAGGTCATAGGAGAAGCCATTGTACAAAATTTTAGAAAAATCGGATAAGAATTGCGCCATCTAGAGGCTTAAGAAGATCGGTTTATATGGCATCTATATCAGGTTATGACCGGACACGGTCCTTAGAGACTCTTCATTCTTTAATTGGCTATGACAGAATATTTGTTCCACTAGCCTAACGTAGAATAGCGCTCTTCTGCGCTCATTCTAAAATCTCTGACACCAAGTTTCGAGGTGCCTCCCACCACTTAATCTATCCATCGGGCTTTTGGTCTTCCCGGTTTGCGTGTGCTACCGTGTTTCCCTTCAAAAAACTTCTTTGCTGGAGCTTCTTCATCTATTCTGACAACATGACCTAGCAGCCGTTGTATTTTGATGCGTGTAACTATAGTATCGTCGTCATACAGCTTTTACAGTTCATACGTCGCCTATATTCTTCATTATCGCAAACTGGTCCATATATTTTCGTTCGGACTCGGCTTTAAAAAGGAGGACCCTTATCATTGAGCTTAAACTTGAATCGGACTGCACTCATTGATATGTGAGAAGTTTGCCTCTGTTCCTGAGACAAACTTCTCGTGCTACTCACAAAATCCCTAATTGCTTTCCATACCACGCCCCTAAGTTGGTTCATGTCTAGTCTGTGTCGCCACGTGTCTGTTAGCCACGAAAGCCGGGCAATGACATAGGAAATGCTCCAATGCGTCTTATCATCTTCCCCATATGCCCTACACATGCTATCACTTGCCGCACCGATTTTGCATAAGTGAGCTCGTAGTCCTATGTGTCCCGTTATGATACCAATAGCTATAATGACCTCCCTGTTACTTCATTTCAGAAATAACCTCGATCCGGATCTCCCCATAGGATTGTGCCATTCTCAAAGAAGGCGTCAATCTTCTTCTTACACTCCAAAACTGTTTGTGTTACCGTCCTGGAAGTTATTGCCCTCATGACCATTTTACTGTCCGTAAAGATGTACACTAGACGTCCTTGCGTTAACACCACACCACCTCACGATTTTCGTGATCACCAGAATCTCCAGGTGCATGACCGTATTATGGTCAGGCAGTGGAAAACATATCTCTATCCCTGGACACTTTGATCCATTTGTGTAGCATGATCTTCCAGATGGCAAAACCAGAGTTCCGTAAACCCAAGCCTGTCTCGCTGGCAGCAGTGCCTCGCACTCGCCCTCAAGTGTTGCTCTTTTTCTCCATTGCAATCCACCAAACTACAGTGGCGTAAGTAAGTATTGGTCTAATCGCGCTCCTATTGACCCAGTAGACAATGCTCGTATTCAGGCCTCATTTCGAGACTACGGCCCGTCTACATAGTTCCCAACATCTGAGAGCCTTCTCTTAAATGTGACACTTCCAATTCAAATTTCTGTCCAAGATCACTCTTAAGCATTTGACCTAGTTAGTTATCGAAATCGTTCTATTGAGGAAACGTTGTGCCTCATTATTGAGGAAACGTTATGCCCCCTTTTGGTGTGCCTTGTGCCACTTTCTCCCATATATTTATATCGTAGAACCTATAATGGATACATTGTTCTGATCCTAAGCATATGATTTATCCAGTCTGTAAAGTCCCGGTCCACCTGCTAATGGTCTAAGCATTGGATCAATGTGTCGGTCCGCATATTCTTAAAAACCTCCTCGATGTCAATGCATACCGCTAATGTCTACGTTTTGGCGTCGAAGGATTTTTCTATTTTATGCACAACCACGTACAGGCCACCGACCTTCCCCGGACATGAGCATACTGTTGGTATCTAAGCAATTCGCCGGATGTCCTACCCTTCATCATTGTTTCGGCAATACGTTCCAGGGTTTTGAGTAGAAACGTCTTAAGGCTTTTAAGTTTGTAGGCCTTTGGTATTGCATAACATGCGTTGAAGGGCTTTGGTTTGAATACCACCTTTGCCTCCTACCAGACTTTCGGAGTACATGCAAGTATTAGGCACGCTGTGAAAATAGTGGGCAGGCGGCACCAGATAGTTGGCCTCCTTATTCCTGCATGTCTGGGTGACTTAAATGGTTTGAAGCCCTTCAAGGCTTCCTTCACTATAAATTCTGTAATGATAAGCCTCTAACAACCTCAACATTCCAAGATTCC
Organism: Stomoxys calcitrans; assembly: GCF_963082655.1. Lineage (NCBI taxonomy): Eukaryota > Metazoa > Arthropoda > Insecta > Diptera > Muscidae > Stomoxys > Stomoxys calcitrans. The sequence continues at coordinate 33,648,521 of NC_081555.1, forward strand.
GGTGTCTCCGTGAGTCGTATCCTATCCTATGGAAAATGCATTTTCATCAAAAGCCTCAACATGTCCTCGGTTGTCTCTACTCTCACTCCCATTTCATCTACCAATGTTTCAGTTTGGACATGGGGTTTTGAGAGAAATTTTGTCGTCTTGGCAACGTCGTTAACGATATCTACCTGTTCCCATTAAAGCTTACTGGAGGCATGTTTTGCCGCTCTAGATGGTATCTAAATTATACTAAACTTTTTTAATGGTAGTGTTAAGGCCTAGAAACTCAGCCATTTCATAATTGACGTCGGTTTCACACCTTTAATGTCAAGAAATGTTATCATGGTATATTTTTTGACATCAAGAGAACCCTCTATGCAGGCAACTAGGTCGTGAATGGCTGTTTCAGTGGACTTGACTTACTGAATGCCGACTTAAAGAAGTCGAAGCTTTTTATCGCCCAAAGGATGTTCGTCTCTGACATATCAATGACAACCTCTTCTGTTGCCACGTTACCAGTTGGAGAGTTTCCCGAGAAATGTCTATCAACGAGTAGTTCAAATGTTTTCTTACTAGATATTGCCCATACATTATCTGGATTCTGAATATATCCCACCATAATAGGTTTAGATAATGATATCTTTCTTAGCATAGAGGTCACTTATGTATCCGCTGCCGAGTTGCAGAATTCGACCCAGGATTGGTTCTGAGCCTTTTTCTCGCTTATATTTTATATTTAACTCAGCCTTATAGATGTCCCAGTCGAGTGGCGCCCTTGTGGCTTTCGCCCTATTGAAAAGATTTCTGCAACTCTTCCTTAGACCAATCAGTTCTAGGGTCCACCTAGGACATAGAAGCGAGTTTTTAAGGGCTTTCATGATCCGCTTGATTATTATAACGATATTCTCCGCATTTTCTACTCCTTTTTCAGGTCTAGACGGAATAGTATCTTAAACAATGAAGAATCCCAATTGTCCTTCTGGTATATCAGATATTGTATTACGGACAGTCAGGGTTTGTAGCCAATTATCAAACAAAAGGTAAGCTTTCTCCATCTCACCCTATGGGTGGTAACATACTGCCAGGGAACTACAATATGTACGAGTATTGAGGAATTTTGAGGAAAAATACATGGTTGATACAGTAAAGCAAAGTTTTTCAGCAAATCCTGCTCCTAAAAGAAGTGATTTATTAAGGGCTTTTATGATCCGCTTAATTATTATATCGATATTCTCCGCATTTTCTACTCCTTTTTCGGGTCTAGACAGAATAGTGTCCCAAACAATGAAGAATCCCAGTTGTCTGTCTGGTATATCACATATTGTGTTAGGGAAAGCCAGGGTCTGCAGCCAACAAAAGGTGAGTTTTCTCCATCTCAACACATAGGTCGTAACATACTGCCAGCTAACTACAATATATACGAGTATTGAGGCATTTCGAGAAAGAATACATAATTGATTCAGTAAAGCGAAATTTTTCAGCAAATCCTGCTCATAAAAGATTCGTTGTGCCTCACCATAAGCTGGTTCTAAACTATAAAACTGGTATGGGGAGTTTCACAAGTTTTAATTTTAATGATCTTAAGATATTTCATAAAAAAACGCCAATAATAATAACAAGTAAAAGCGTGCTAAGTTCGGCAGGGCCGAATCTTATATACCCTCCACCATGGATCGCATTTGTCGAGTTCTTTTTCCGGCATCTCTTCTTAGGCAAAAAAAAGGATATAAGAAAAGATTCGCTCTTCTATTAGAGCGATATCAAGATATGGTCCGGTTTGGACCACAATTAAATTATATGTTGGAGACCTGTGTAAAAGTCGGCCAATTCGAATAAGAATTGCGCCCTTTGGGGGCTCATGAAGTAAAATAGAGAGATCGATTTATATGGGATCTGTATCGGGCTATATACCGATTCAGACCATAATAAACACGTTTGGTGATGGTCATGAGCGAATCCGTCGTACAAAATTTCAGGCAAATCGGATAATAATTGCGACCTCTAGAGGCTCAAGAAGTCAAGATCCCAGATCGGTTTATATGGCAGCTATATCAGGTTATAAACCGATTTGAACCATACTTGGCACAGTTGTTGGATATCATAACGAAACACGTCGTGCAAAATTTCATTCCAATCGGATAAGTATTGCGCACCCTAGAGGCTCAAGAAGTCAAGACCCCAGATCGGTTTATATGGCAGCTATATCAGGTTATGAACCGATTTGAACCATACTTGGCACAGTTGTTGGATATCATAACAAAACACGTCGTGCAAAATTTCATTCCAATCGGCTAAGAATTACGCACTCTAGAGGCTCAAGAAGTCAAGACCCCAGATCGGTTTATATGGTAGCTATATCAGGTTATGAACCGATTTAAAACATACTTGGCACAGTTGTTGGATATCATAACAAAACACGTCGTGCAAAATTTCATTCCAATCGGATAAGAATTGCGCACCCTAGAGGCTCAAGAAGTCAAGACCCCAGATCGGTTTATATGGCAGCTATATCAGGATATAAACCGATTTGAACCATACTTGGCACAGTTGTTGGATATCATAACAAAACACGTCGTGCAAAATTTCATTCCAATCGGATAAGAATTGCGCACTCTAGAGGCTCAAGAAGTCAAGACCCCAGATCGGTTTATATGGCAGCTATATCAGGTTATGAACCGATTTGATCCATACTTATCACAGTTGTTGGATATCATAACAAAACACTTCGTGCAAAATTTCATCCCAATCGGATAAGAATTACGCACTCTAGAGGCTCAAGAACTCAAGACCCAAGATCGGTTTATATGGCAGCTATATCAAAACATGGACCGATATGGCCCATTTACTGGTATATGTAAATGGGCCATCCGACCGACCTACACTAATAAGAAGTATTTGTGCAAAATTTCAAGCGGCTAGCTTTACTCCTTCGGAAGTTAGCGTGCTTTCGACAGACAGACGGACGGACGGACGGACATGGCTAGATCGACATAAAATTTCACGACGATCAAGAATATATATACTTTATGGGGTCTCAGTCGATTATTTCGACTAGTTACAAACAGAATAACGAAATTAGTATACCCCCCATCCTATGGTGGAGGGTATAAAAACGTCTTGATAAATTTCATTCCAATCGGATAAGAATTGCGCACTCTAGAGGCTCAAGAAGTCAAGACCGCAGATCGGTTTATACGGTAGCTATATCAGGTTATGAACCGATTTGAGCCATACTTGGCACAGTTGTTGGATATCATAACAAAACACGTCGTGCAAAATTTCATTCAAATCGGATAAGAATTGCGCACTCTAGAGGCTCAAGAACTCAAGAAACAAGATCGGTTTATATGACAGCTATATCAGGTTATGAACCGATTTGAACCATACTTGGCACAGTTGTTGGATATCATAACAAAACACGTCGTGCAAAATTTCATTCCAATCGGATAAGAATTGCGCACCCTAGAGGCCCAAGAAGTCAAGACCCCAGATCGGTTTATATGGCAGCTATATCAGGTTACGAACCGATTTGATCCATACTTGGTACAGTTGTTGGATATCATAACAAAACACGTTGTGCAAAATTTAATTCCAATCGGATAAGAATTACGCACTCTAGAGGCTCAAGAACTCAAGACCCAAGATCGGTTTAAATGGCAGCTATATCAGGATATAAACCGATTTGAACCATACTTGACACAGTTGTTGGATGTCATAAGAAAACACGTCAAGCAAAATTTCATTCCAATCGGATAAGAATTGCTCACTCTAGAGGCTCAAGAATTCAAGACCCAAGATCGGTTTATATGGCAGCTATATCAAAACATGGACCGATATGGCCCATTTACAATACCAACTGACCTACACTAATAGGAAGTATTTGTGCAAAATTTCAAGCGGCTAGCTTTACTCCTTCGGAAGTTAGCGTGCTTTCGACAGACAGACGGCCGGACGGACGTAGGGACGGACAGACGGATGGACGGACGGACAGACGGACGGACGGACGGACGGATGGACAGACGGACGGACATGGCTAGATCGACATAAAATTTCACGACGATCAACAATATATATACTTTATGGGGTCTCAGACGAATATTTCGACTAGTTACAAACAGAATGACGAAATTAGTATACCCCCCATCTTATGGTGGAGGGTATAAAAATTAAGTTGATGGTCCAATAAGGTGTGTTTTTAAAGCCAACACTTCAAAAATTCCTTTGATTTCTATCCTGGTCATTGACCCGTCTTGTCTGTTTTAGAGGCATTTAGCTTAGCCAATGTATAGCATAAAATGAAGCTTTAGTTGAAAAATGAAAACAAACTAATAAACATTTTAAATATTTTGAATAGTCACTGCTATTGTTTGTTTAAAACGCCCCATTGAGTATGGTTCAAATCGGCCCATAACCTGATATAGCTGCCATATAAACCGATCTTGGGTCTTGACTTCTTGAGCCTCTAGAGTGCGCAATTCCTATCCGATTGGAATGAAATTTTGCACGATGTGTTTTGTTATGATATCCAACAACTGTGCCAAGTATGGTTCACATCGGTCTATAACCTGATATACCTGCCATATAAACCGATCTTGGGTCTTGACTTCTTGAGCCTCTAGAGTGCGCAATTCTTATACGATTTGAATGAAATTTTGCACGACGTGTTTTGCTACGATATTCAATAACTGCGCCAAGTATGGTTGAAATCGATACATAACCTGATATAGCTTCAATATAAACCGATCTTGGGTCTTGACTTCTTGAGCCTCTAGAGTGCGCAATTCTTATCCGATTGGAATGAAATTTTGCACTACGTGTTTTGTTATGATATCCAATAACTGTGCCAAGTGTGGTTCAAATCGGTCTATAACCTGATATAGCTGCCATATAAACCGATCTTGGGTCTTGACTTCATGACTTGTTGATCCTCTACAGTGCGCAATTCTTATCCGATTGGAATGAAATTTTGCACGACGTGTTTTGTTATTATATCCAACAACTGTGCCAAGTATGGTTCAAATCGGTCCAAAACCTGATATAGCTGCCATATAAACCGATCTTGGGTCTTGATTTCTTGAGCCTCTAGAGTGCGCAATTCTTATCCGATTGGAATGAAATTTTGCACTACGTGTTTTGTTATGATATCCAATAACTGTGCCAAGTGTGGTTCAAATCGGTCTATAACCTGATATAGCTGCCATATAAACCGATATTGGGTCTTGACTTCTTAAGCCTCTAGAGGGCGCAATTCTCATCCGACTAGACTGAAATTTTGCACATAGTGTTTTAGTATCACTTCTAACAACTGTGTTAAGTATGGGTCAAATCGGTCCATAAACTGATGTAGCTGCCATATAAACCGATCTTGGGTCTTGACTTCTTGAGCCTCTAAATGGCGCAATTCTTATCCAATTTGAATGAATTTTGGCACGTAGTATTTTGTTATGATATCCAACAACTGTGCTAAATATGGTTCAAATCGGTTCATAACCTGATATAGCTGCCATTAAACCGATCTGGGATCTTGACTTCTTGAGCCTCTAGAGGTCGCAATTCTTATCCAATTTGCCTGAAATTTTGTACGACGGATCCTCTGATGACCATCAACATACGTGTTTATTATGGTCTGAATCGGTCTATAGCCCGATACAGCTCCCATATAAATCGATCTCTCTATTTTACTTTTTGAGCCCCCAAAGGGCGCAATTCTTATTCGAATTGGCTGACACTTTACACAGGTCTCAACATATAATTTAATTGTGGTCTAAACCGGATCATATCTTGATATCGCTCTAATAGCAGAGCAAATCCTTTCTTATATCCTTTTTATACCCTCCACCATAAGATGGGGGGTATACTAATTTCGTCATTCTGTTTGTAACTACTCGAAATATTCGTCTGAGACCCCATAAAGTATATATATTCTTTATGGTCGCGACATTTTATGTCGATCTAGCCATGTCCGTCCGTCTGTCCGTCCGTCTGTCCGTCCGTCTGTCCGTCCGTCCGTCCGTCCGTCCGTCCGTCCGTCTGTCTGTCGAAAGCACGCTAACTTCCGAAGGGGTAAAGCTAGCCGCTTAAAATTTTGCACAAATACTTCTTTTTAGTGTAGGTCGGTTGGTATTGTAAATGGGCCATATGGGTCCATGTTTTGAAATAGCTGCCTTATAAACCGATCTAGGGTCTTGACTTCTTGAGCCTCTAGAGTGCGCAATTCTTATCCGATTGGAATGAAATTTTGCACGACGTGTTTTGTTATGATATCCAACAACTGTGCCAAGTATGGTTGAAATCGGTTCATAAACTGTAATAGCTGCCATATAAACCGATCTTATGTCTTGATTTCTTGAGCCTATAGCGTGCGCAATTCTTATCCGATCAGAATGAAACCTTGCACGACATGTTTTGTTATGATATCCAACAACTGTGCCAAATATGGTTCAAATCGGTCCATAACCTGATATAGCTGCCATATAAACCGATCTTGGGTCTTGACTTCTTGAGCCTCTAGAGGGCGCAATTCTTATCCGATTGGAATGGAGTTTCGCACGACGTGTTTTGTTATGATACCCAACAACTGTGACAAGTATGGTTCAAATCGGTCCAAAACCTGATATAGCTGCCATATAAACCGATCTTGGGTCTTGATTTCTTGAGCCTCTAGAGGGCGCAATTCTTATCCGATTGGAATGGAATTTCGCACGTCGTGTTTTGTTATTATATCCAACAACTGTGCCAAATATGGTTCAAATCGGTTCATAACCTGATATAGCTGCCATATAAACCGATCTGGGATCTTGATTTCTTGAGCCTATAGAGGTCGCAATTATTATCCGATTTGCCTGAAATTTTGTACGACGAATTCTCTCATGACCATTAACATACGTGTTTATTATGGTCTGAATCGGTTCATAGCCTGATATAGCTCCCATATAAATCGATTTCTCTATTTTACTTCTTGAGCCCACAAAGTGCGCAATTCTTATTCGAATTGGCTGACATTTTACACAGGTCTCCAACATATAATTTAATTGTGGTCCAAACCGGACCATATCTTGATATCGCTCTAATAGCAGACCAAATCTTTTCTTATATCATTTTTATACCCTCCACCATAAGATGGGGGGTATACTAATTTCGTCATTCTGTTTGTAACTACTCGAAATATTCGTCTGTGACCCCATAAAGTATATATATTCTTGATCGTCGTGAAATTTTATGTCGATCTAGCCATGTCCGTCCGTCTGTCCGTCCGTCCGTCCGTCTGTCTGTCGAAAGCACGCTAACTTCCGAAGGAGTAAAGCTAGCCGCTTAAAATTTTGCACAAATACTTCTTTTTAGTGTAGGTCGGTTGGTATTGTAAATGGGCCATATGGGTCCATGGTTTGATATAGCTGCCTTATAAACCGATCTTGGGTCTTGACTTCTTAAGCCTCTAGAGTGCGCAATTCTTATCCGATTGGAATGAAATTTTGCACGACGTGTTTTGTTATGATATCCAACAACTGTGACAAGTATGGTTGACATCCGTTCATAACCTGTAATAGCTGCCATATAAACCGATCTTGGGTCTTGATTTCTTGAGCCTCTAGCGTGCGCAATTCTTATCCGATCAGAATGAAACCTTGCACGACATGTTTTGATATGATAACTAACAACTGTGCCAAGTATGGTTCAAATCGGTCCATAACCTGATATAGCTGCCATATAAACCGATCTTGGGTCTTGATTTCTTGAGCCTCTAGAGTGCGCAATTCTTATGCGATTGAAATGAAATTTTGCACGACGTGTTTCGTTATTATATCCAACAACTGTGCCAAGTATGGTTCAAATCGGTACATAACCTGATATAGCTGCCATATAAACCGATCTTGGGTCTTGACTTCTTGAGCCTCTAGAGGGCGCAATTCTTATCTGATTGGAATGGAATTTCACACGACGTGTTTTGTTATGATATCCAACAACTGTGACAAGTATGGTTTAAATCGGTCCATAACCTGATATAGCTGCCATATAAACCGATCTTGGGTCTTGACTTCTTGAGCCTCTAGAGGGCGCAATTCTTATCTGATTGGAATGGAATTTCACACGATGTGTTTTGTTATGATATCCAACAACTGTGCCAAGTATGGTTGAAATCGATACATAACCTGATATAGCTGCCATATAAACCGATCTTGGGTCTTGACTTCTTGAGCCCCTAGAGGGCACAATTCTTATCCGATTTGAATGAATTTTTGTACGAAGTATTTCTTTATGATATCCAACAACTGTGCCAAGTATGGTTCAAATCGGTCCATAACCTGATATAGCTGCCATATAAACCGATCTTGGGTCTTGACTTCTTGAGCCTCTAGAGGGCACAATTCTTATCCGATTTGAATGAATTTTTGCACGTAGTATTTCGTTATGATATCCAACAACTGTGTCAAATAAGGTTCAAATCGGTTCATAACCTTATATAGCTGCCATATAAACCGATCTGGGATCTTGACTTCTTGACCCCTAGAGGTTGCAATTATTATCCGATATGACTGATATTTTGTACGACGGATCCTCTCATGACCATCAACAAACGTGTTTATTATGGGAAAATCTCTTTCCGTAGTGGTGCTGGATGAAGGAATAGTGTAAAGTTTTCTATGAAAAACATCGCAAAAATCAAATCTATTTTAGCGTAAAAATTCAAGGTCATTTTTAAGGTCAATAACGCTGTAACTCCTTAATTTTTTCGAATTTCGATCATTTTCCAGCATTCCGCAGTTCGAAATTCGAAAACGATTCGAACAATAAACAAAATTACGTGAAACTTCACATTTTACTTTTTTTTTTTGCATTTTTTTAGCAAAGGCTACCCCCTTATGAAATTTTTCAATTTTTGATGCGAAAAAATTTTTCGAGTTGAGTATACAGTATTGTAGATTATTGCAAAAAAATTGGATTAGTGCAAGTCCCATGTTTTTTCTCCAAAAAACAAGCTCAAAATCGTATAATTATTATTGGAAAAATGGTAAAAAAATCGAGGTGAGTTTGAAATTGCTGTAACATTGTTAGTTTTGCGAATTTCAAAATTCTGAGGACACCGTCGGATTCGTCAGGAAAATCCCTTTCTGTAATGGTGCTGGACGAAGCAATACTCTTTCCTATTTTCTTGAAAACTTTAGAGTATTGCTTCAAAATCGCATAATTAATATCCAAAAAATTCAAAAAAACCAACATGAGTTTGCAATTGCTGTAACTTCCTTAGTTTTGCAAACTTCACAATTTTTCAGACACCGTTGGATTCGTGGGAAAATCTCTTTCCGTAGTGGTGCTGGATGAAGGAAAAGTGAAAAGTTTTCTATGAAAAACATCGCAAAAATCAAATCTATTTTAGCGTAAAAATTCAAGGTCATTTTTAAGGTCAATAACGCTGTAACTCCTTCATTTTTTCGAATTTCGATCATTTTTCAGCATTCCGCAGTTCGAAATTCGAAAACGATTTGAACAATAAACAAAATTACGTGAAATTTCACATTTTATTTTTTTTGCATTTTTTTAGCAAATTATGAAATTTTTCAATTTTTGATGCGAAAAAATTTTTCGAGTTGAGTATACAGTATTGTAGATTATTGCAAAAAAATCGGATTAGTGCAAGTCCCATGTTTTTTCTTCAAAAAACAAGCTCAAAATCGTATAATTATTATTGGAAAAATGGTAAAAAAATCGAGGTGAGTTTGAAATTGCTGTAACATTGTTAGTTTTGCGAATTTCAAAATTCTGAGGACACCGTCGGATTCGTCAGGAAAATCCATTTCTGTATTGGTGCTGGACGAAGCAATACTCTTTCCTATTTCCTTGAAAACTTTAGAGTATTGCTTCAAAATCGCATAATTAATATCCAAAAAATTCAAAAAAACCAACGTGAGTTTGCAATTGCTGTAACTTCCTTAGTTTTGCAAACTTCACAATTTTTCAGACACCGTTGGATTCGTGGGGAAAATCTCTTTCCGTAGTGGTGCTGGATGAAGGAATAGTGTAAAGTTTTCTATGAAAAACATCGCAAAAATCAAATCTATTTTAGCGTAAAAATTCAAGGTCATTTTTAAGGTCAATAACGCTGTAACTCCTTATTTTTTTCGAATTTCGATCATTTTCCAGCATTCCGCAGTTCGAAATTCGAAAACGATTCGAACAATAAACAAAATTACGTGAAATTTCACATTTTATTTTTTTTTTTGCATTTTTCTAGCAAAGGCTACCCCCTTATGAAATTTTTCAATTTTTGATGCGAAAAAATTTTTCGAGTTGAGTATACAGTATTGTAGATTATTGCAAAAAAAATCGGATTAGTGCAAGTCCCATGTTTTTTCTTCAAAAAACAAGCTCAAAATCGTATAATTATTATTGGAAAAATGGTAAAAAAATCGAGGTGAGTTTGAAATTGCTGTAACATTGTTAGTTTTGCGAATTTCAAAATTCTGAGGACACCGTCGGATTCGTCAGGAAAATCCCTTTCTGTAATGGTGCTGGACGAAGCAATACTCTTTCCTATTTCCTTGAAAACTTTAGAGTATTGCTTCAAAATCGTATAATTAATATCCAAAAAATTCAAAAAAACCAACGTGAGTTTGCAATTGCTGTAACTTCCTTAGTTTTGCAAACTTCACAATTTTTCAGACACCGTTGGATTCGTGGGGAAAATCTCTTTCCGTAGTGGTGCTGGATGAAGGAATAGTGTAAAGTTTTCTATGAAAAACATCGCAAAAATCAAATCTATTTTAGCGTAAAAATTCAAGGTCATTTTTAAGGTCAATAACGCTGTAACTCCTTAATTTTTTCGAATTTCGATCATTTTCCAGCATTCCGCAGTTCGAAGTTCGAAAACGATTCGAACAATAAACAAAATTACGTGAAATTTCACATTTTATTTTTTTTTTGCATTTTTTTAGCAAAGGCTACCCCTTTATGAAATTTTTTAATTTTTGATGCGAAAAAATTTTTCGAGTTGAGTATACAGTATTGTAGATTATTGCAAAAAATCGGATTAGTGCAAGTCCCATGTTTTTTCTTCAAAACACAAGCTCAAAATCGTATAATTAATATTGGAAAAATGGTAAAAAAAATGAGGTGAGTTTGAAATTACTGTAACATTGTCAGTTTTGCGAATTTCAAAATTCTGAGGACACCGTTGGATTCGTCAGGAAAATCCCTTTCTGTAATGGTGCTGGACGAAGCAATACTCTTTCCTATTTCCTTGAAAACTTTAGAATATTGCTTCAAAATCGCCTAATTAATATCCAAAAAATTCAAAAAAACCAACGTGAGTTTGCAATTGCTGTAACTTCCTTAGTTTTGCAAACTTCACAATTTTTCAGACACCGTTGGATTTGTGGGGAAAATCTCTTTCCGTAGTGGTGCTGGATGAAGGAATAGTGTAAAGTTTTCTATGAAAAACATCGCAAAAATCAAATCTATTTTAGCGTAAAAATTCAAGGTCATTTTTAAGGTCAATAACGCTGTAACTCCTTAATTTTTTCGAATTTCGATCATTTTCCAGCATTCCGCAGTTCGAAATTCAAAAACGATTCGAACAATAAACAAAATTACGTGAAATTTCACATTTTATTTTTTTGCATTTTTTTAGCAAAGGCTACCCCCTTATGAAATTTTTCAATTTTTGATGCGAAAAAATTTTTCGAGTTGAGTATACAGTATTGTAGATTATTGCAAAAAAAATCGGATTAGTGCAAGTCCCATGTCCCATGAATAGTGTAAAGTTTTCTATGAAAAACATTGCAAAAATCAAATCTATTTTAGCGTAAAAATTCAAGGTCATTTTTAAGGTCAATAACGCTGTAACTCCTTAATTTTTTCGAATTTCGATCATTTTTCAGCATTCCGCAGTTCGAAATTCGAAAACGATTCGAACAATAAACAAAATTACGTGAAATTTCACATATTATTTTTTTTGCATTTTTTAGCAAAGTCTACCTACCTACCCCCTTATGAAATTTTTCAATTTTTGATGCGAACAAATTTTTCGAGTTGAGTATACAGTATTGTAGATTATTGCAAAAAAATCGGATTAGTGCAAGTCCCATGTTTTTTCTTCAAAAAACAAGCTCAAAATCGTATAATTATTATTGGAAAAATGGTAAAAAAATCGAGGTGAGTTTGAAATTGCTGTAACATTGTTAGTTTTGCGAATTTCAAAATTCTGAAAATTTCAAAATTGCGAATTTCAAAATTCTGAGGACACCGTCGGATTCGTCAGGAAAATCCCTTTCTGTATTGGTGCTGGACGAAGCAATACTCTTTCCTATTTCCTTGAAAACTTTAGAGTATTGCTTCAAAATCGCATAATTAATATCCAAAAAATTCAAAAAAACCAACGTGAGTTTGCAATTGCTGTAACTTCCTTAGTTTTGCAAACTTCACAATTTTTCAGACACCGTTGGATTCGTGGGGAAAATCTCTTTCCGTAGTGGTGCTGGATGAAGGAATAGTGTAAAGTTTTCTATGAAAAACATCGCAAAAATCAAATCTATTTTAGCGTAAAAATTCAAGGTCATTTTTAAGGTCAATAACGCTGTAACTCCTTAATTTTTTCGAATTTCGATCATTTTCCAGCATTCCGCAGTTCGAAATTCGAAAACGATTCGAACAATAAACAAAATTACGTGAAATTTCACATTTTATTTTTTTTGCATTTTTTTAGCAAAGGCTACCCCCTTATGAAATTTTTCAATTTTTGATGCGAAAAAATTTTTCGAGTTGAGTATACAGTATTGTAGATTATTGCAAAAAAATCGGATTAGTGCAAGTCCCATGTTTTTTCTTCAAAAAACAAGCTCAAAATCGTATAATTATTATTGGAAAAATGGTAAAATATCGAGGTGAGTTTGAAATTGCTGTAACATTGTTAGTTTTGCGAATTTCAAAATTCTGAGGACACCGTCGGATTCGTCAGGAAAATCCCTTTCTGTAATGGTGCTGGACGAAGCAATACTCTTTCCTATTTCCTTGAAAACTTTAGAGTATTGCTTCAAAATCGCATAATTAATATCCAAAAAATTCAAAAAAACCAATGTGAGTTTGCAATTGCTGTAACTTCCTTAGTTTTGCAAACTTCACAATTTTTCAGACACCGTTGGATTCGTGGGGAAAATCTCTTTCCGTAGTGGTGCTGGATGAAGGAATAGTGTAAAGTTTTCTATGAAAAACATCGCAAAAATCAAATCTATTTTAGCGTAAAAATTCAAGGTCATTTTTAAGGTCAATAACGCTGTAACTCCTTATTTTTTTCGAATTTCGATCATTTTCCAGCATTCCGCAGTTCGAAATTCGAAAACGATTCGAACAATAAACAAAATTACGTGAAATTTCACATTTTATTTTTTTTTTTGCATTTTTTTAGCAAAGGCTACCCCCTTATGAAATTTTTCAATTTTTGATGCGAAAAAATTTTTCGAGTTGAGTATACAGTATTGTAGATTATTGCAAAAAAATCGGATTAGTGCAAGTCCCATGTTTTTTCTTCAAAAAACAAGCTCAAAATCGTATAATTATTATTGGAAAAATTGTAAAATATCGAGGTGAGTTTGAAATTGCTGTAACATTGTTAGTTTTGCGAATTTCAAAATTCTGAGGACACCGTCGGATTCGTCAGGAAAATCCCTTTCTGTAATGGTGCTGGACGAAGCAATACTCTTTCCTATTTCCTTGAAAACTTTAGAGTATTGCTTCAAAATCGCATAATTAATATCCAAAAAATTCAAAAAAACCAATGTGAGTTTGCAATTGCTGTAACTTCCTTAGTTTTGCAAACTTCACAATTTTTCAGACACCGTTGGATTCGTGGGGAAAATCTCTTTCCGTAGTGGTGCTGGATGAAGGAATAGTGTAAAGTTTTCTATGAAAAACATCGCAAAAATCAAATCTATTTTAGCGTAAAAATTCAAGGTCATTTTTAAGGTCAATAACGCTGTAACTCCTTAATTTTTTCGAATTTCGATCATTTTCCAGCATTCCGCAGTTCGAAATTCGAAAACGATTCGAACAATAAACAAAATTACGTGAAATTTCACATTTTATTTATTTTTTTTTGCATTTTTCTAGCAAAGGCTACCCCCTTATGAAATTTTTCAATTTTTGATGCGAAAAAATTTTTCGAGTTGAGTATACAGTATTGTAGATTATTGCAAAAAAAATCGGATTAGTGCAAGTCCCATGTTTTTTCTTCAAAAAACAAGCTCAAAATCGTATAATTATTATTGGAGAAATGGTAAAAAAATCGAGGTGAGTTTGAAATTGCTGTAACATTGTTTGTTTTGCGAATTTCAAAATTCTGAGAACACCGTCAAATTCGTCAGGAAAATCCCTTTCTGTAATGGTGCTGGACGAAGCAATACTCTTTCCTATTTCCTTGAAAACTTTAGAGTATTGCTTCAAAATCGCATAATTAATATCCAAAAAATTCAAAAAAACCAACGTGAGTTTGCAATTGCTGTAACTTCCTTAGTTTTGCAAACTTCACAATTTTTCAGACACCGTTGGATTCGTGGGGAAAATCTCTTTCCGTAGTGGTGCTGGATGAAGGAATAGTGTAAAGTTTTCTATGAAAAACATCGCAAAAATCAAATCTATTTTAGCGTAAAAATTCAAGGTCATTTTTAAGGTCAATAACGCTGTAACTCCTTAATTTTTTCGAATTTCGATCATTTTCCAGCATTCCGCAGTTCGAAGTTCGAAAACGATTCGAACAATAAACAAAATTACGTGAAATTTCACATTTTATTTTTTTTTGCATTTTTTTAATTTTTGATGCGAAAAAATTTTTCGAGTTGAGTATACAGTATTGTAGATTATTGCAAAAAATCGGATTAGTGCAAGTCCCATTTTTTTTCTTAAAAAAACAAGCTCAAAATCGTATAATTATTATTGGAACAATGGTAAAAAAAATCGAGGTGAGTTTGAAATTGCTGTAACATTGTTAGTTTTGCGAATTTCAAAATTCTGAGGACACCGTCGGATTCGTCAGGAAAATCCCTTTCTGTAATGGTGCTGGACGAAGCAATACTCTTTCCTATTTCCTTGAAAACTTTAGAGTATTGCTTCAAAATCGCATAATTAATATCCAAAAAATTCAAAAAAACCAACAATTTTTCAGACACCGTTGGATTCGTGGGGAAAATCTCTTTTCGTAGTGGTGCTGGATGAAGGAATAGTGTAAAGTTTTCTATGAAAAACATCGCAAAAATCAAATCTATTTTAGCGTAAAAATTCAAGGTCATTTTTAAGGTCAATAACGCTGTAACTCCTTAATTTTTTCGAATTTCGATCATTTTCCAGCATTCCGCAGTTCGAAATTCGAAAACGATTCGAACAATAAACAAAATTACGTGAAATTTCACATTTTATTTTTTTTGCATTTTTTTAGCAAAGGCTACCACCCCCTTATGAAATTTTTCAATTTTTGATGCGAAAAATTTTTCGAGTTGAGTATACAGTATTGTAGATTATTGCAAAAAAATCGGATTAGTGCAAGTCCCATGTTTTTTCTTCAAAAAACAAGCTCAAAATCGTATAATTATTATTGGAAAAATGGTAAAAAAATCGAGGTGAGTTTGAAATTGCTGTAACATTGTTAGTTTTGCGAATTTCAAAATTCTGAGGACACCGTCGGATTCGTCAGGAAAATCCCTTTCTGTAATGGTGCTGGACGAAGCAATACTCTTTCCTATTTCCTTGAAAACTTTAGAGTATTGCTTCAAAATCGCATAATTAATATCCAAAAAATTCAAAAAAACCAACGTGAGTTTGCAATTGCTGTAACTTCCTTAGTTTTGCAAACTTCACAATTTTTCAGACACCGTTGGATTCGTGGGGAAAATCTCTTTCCGTAGTGGTGCTGGATGAAGGAATAGTGTAAAGTTTTCTATGAAAAACATCGCAAAAATCAAATCTATTTTAGCGTAAAAATTCAAGGTCATTTTTAAGGTCAATAACGCTGTAACTCCTTAATTTTTTCGAATTTCGATCATTTTCCAGCATTCCGCAGTTCGAAGTTCGAAAACGATTCGAACAATAAACAAAATTACGTGAAATTTCACATTTTATTTTTTTTTGCATTTTTTTAATTTTTGATGCGAAAAAATTTTTCGAGTTGAGTATACAGTATTGTAGATTATTGCAAAAAATCGGATTAGTGCAAGTCCCATTTTTTTTCTTAAAAAAACAAGCTCAAAATCGTATAATTATTATTGGAACAATGGTAAAAAAAATCGAGGTGAGTTTGAAATTGCTGTAACATTGTTAGTTTTGCGAATTTCAAAATTCTGAGGACACCGTTGGATTCGTCAGGAAAATCCCTTTCTGTAATGGTGCTGGACGAAGCAATACTCTTTCCTATTTCCTTGAAAACTTTAGAGTATTGCTTCAAAATCGCATAATTAATATCCAAAAAATTCAAAAAAACCAACGTGAGTTTGCAATTGCTGTAACTTCCTTAGTTTTGCAAACTTCACAATTTTTCAGACACCGTTGGATTCGTGGGGAAAATCTCTTTCCGTAGTGGTGCTGGATGAAGGAATAGTGTAAAGTTTTCTATGAAAAACATCGCAAAAATCAAATCTATTTTAGCGTAAAAATTCAAGGTCATTTTTAAGGTCAATAACGCTGTAACTCCTTATTTTTTTCGAATTTCGATCATTTTCCAGCATTCCGCAGTTCGAAATTCGAAAACGATTCGAACAATAAACAAAATTACGTGAAATTTCACATTTTATTTTTTTTTTTGCATTTTTTTAGCAAAGGCTACCCCCTTATGAAATTTTTCAATTTTTGATGCGAAAAAATTTTTCGAGTTGAGTATACAGTATTGTAGATTATTGCAAAAAAATCGGATTAGTGCAAGTCCCATGTTTTTTCTTCAAAAAACAAGCTCAAAATCGTATAATTATTATTGGAAAAATTGTAAAATATCGAGGTGAGTTTGAAATTGCTGTAACATTGTTAGTTTTGCGAATTTCAAAATTCTGAGGACACCGTCGGATTCGTCAGGAAAATCCCTTTCTGTAATGGTGCTGGACGAAGCAATACTCTTTCCTATTTCCTTGAAAACTTTAGAGTATTGCTTCAAAATCGCATAATTAATATCCAAAAAATTCAAAAAAACCAATGTGAGTTTGCAATTGCTGTAACTTCCTTAGTTTTGCAAACTTCACAATTTTTCAGACACCGTTGGATTCGTGGGGAAAATCTCTTTCCGTAGTGGTGCTGGATGAAGGAATAGTGTAAAGTTTTCTATGAAAAACATCGCAAAAATCAAATCTATTTTAGCGTAAAAATTCAAGGTCATTTTTAAGGTCAATAACGCTGTAACTCCTTAATTTTTTCGAATTTCGATCATTTTCCAGCATTCCGCAGTTCGAAATTCGAAAACGATTCGAACAATAAACAAAATTACGTGAAATTTCACATTTTATTTTTTGCATTTTTTTAGCAAAGGCTACCCCCTTATGAAATTTTTCAATTTTTGATGCGAAAAAATTTTTCGAGTTGAGTATACAGTATTGTAGATTATTGCAAAAAAAATCGGATTAGTGCAAGTCCCATGTTTTTTCTTCAAAAAACAAGCTCAAAATCGTATAATTATTATTGGAGAAATGGTAAAAAAATCGAGGTGAGTTTGAAATT
This sequence comes from Stomoxys calcitrans, assembly GCF_963082655.1. Classification (NCBI taxonomy): domain Eukaryota; kingdom Metazoa; phylum Arthropoda; class Insecta; order Diptera; family Muscidae; genus Stomoxys; species Stomoxys calcitrans. The sequence continues at coordinate 33,666,185 of NC_081555.1, forward strand.
GCTGTAACATTGTTTGTTTTGCGAATTTCAAAATTCTGAGAACACCGTCAAATTCGTCAGGAAAATCCCTTTCTGTAATGGTGCTGGACGAAGCAATACTCTTTCCTATTTCCTTGAAAACTTTAGAGTATTGCTTCAAAATCGCATAATTAATATCCAAAAAATTCAAAAAAACCAACGTGAGTTTGCAATTGCTGTAACTTCCTTAGTTTTGCAAACTTCACAATTTTTCAGACACCGTTGGATTCGTGGGGAAAATCTCTTTCCGTAGTGGTGCTGGATGAAGGAATAGTGTAAAGTTTTCTATGAAAAACATCGCAAAAATCAAATCTATTTTAGCGTAAAAATTCAAGGTCATTTTTAAGGTCAATAACGCTGTAACTCCTTAATTTTTTCGAATTTCGATCATTTTCCAGCATTCCGCAGTTCGAAGTTCGAAAACGATTCGAACAATAAACAAAATTACGTGAAATTTCACATTTTATTTTTTTTTGCATTTTTTTAATTTTTGATGCGAAAAAATTTTTCGAGTTGAGTATACAGTATTGTAGATTATTGCAAAAAATCGGATTAGTGCAAGTCCCATTTTTTTTCTTAAAAAAACAAGCTCAAAATCGTATAATTATTATTGGAACAATGGTAAAAAAAATCGAGGTGAGTTTGAAATTGCTGTAACATTGTTAGTTTTGCGAATTTCAAAATTCTGAGGACACCGTCGGATTCGTCAGGAAAATCCCTTTCTGTAATGGTGCTGGACGAAGCAATACTCTTTCCTATTTCCTTGAAAACTTTAGAGTATTGCTTCAAAATCGCATAATTAATATCCAAAAAATTCAAAAAAACCAACAATTTTTCAGACACCGTTGGATTCGTGGGGAAAATCTCTTTTCGTAGTGGTGCTGGATGAAGGAATAGTGTAAAGTTTTCTATGAAAAACATCGCAAAAATCAAATCTATTTTAGCGTAAAAATTCAAGGTCATTTTTAAGGTCAATAACGCTGTAACTCCTTCATTTTTTCGAATTTCGATCATTTTCCAGCATTCCGCAGTTCGAAATTCGAAAACGATTCGAACAATAAACAAAATTACGTGAAATTTCACATTTTATTTTTTTTGCATTTTTTTAGCAAAGGCTACCCCCTTATGAAATTTTTCAATTTTTGATGCAAAAAAATTTTTCGAGTTGAGTATACAGTATTGTAGATTATTGCAAAAAAATCGGATTAGTGCAAGTCCCATGTTTTTTCTTCAAAAAACAAGCTCAAAATCGTATAATTATTATTGGAAAAATGGTAAAAAAAATCGAGGTGAGTTTGAAATTGCTGTAACATTGTTTGTTTTGCGAATTTCAAAATTCTGAGGACACCGTCGGATTCGTCAGGAAAATCCCTTTCTGTAATGGTGCTGGACGAAGCAATACTCTTTCCTATTTCCTTGAAAACTTTAGAGTATTGCTTCAAAATCGCATAATTAATATCCAAAAAATTCAAAAAAACCAATGTGAGTTTGCATATGCTGTAACTTCCTTAGTTTTGAAAACTTCACAATTTTTCAGACACCGTTGGATTCGTGGGGAAAATCTCTTTCCGTAGTGGTGCTGGATGAAGGAATAGTGTAAAGTTTTCTTTGAAAAACATCGCAAAAATCAAATCTATTTTAGCGTAAAAATTCAAGGTCATTTTTAAGGTCAATAACGCTGTAACTCCTTCATTTTTTCGAATTTCGATCATTTTCCAGCATTCCGCAGTTCGAAATTCGAAAACGATTCGAACAATAAACAAAATTACGTGAAATTTCACATTTTATTTTTTTTTTTTGCATTTTTCTAGCAAAGGCTACCCCCTTATGAAATTTTTCAATTTTTGATGCGAAAAAATTTTTCGAGTTGAGTATACAGTATTGTAGATTATTGCAAAAAAAATCGGATTAGTGCAAGTCCCATGTTTTTTCTTCAAAAAACAAGCTCAAAATCGTATAATTAATATTGGAAAAATGGTGAAAAAAATCGAGGTGAGTTTGAAATTGCTGTAACAATGTTAGTTTTGCGAATTTCAAAATTCTGAGGACACCGTCGGATTCGTCAGGAAAATCCCTTTCTGTAATGGTGCTGGACGAAGCAATACTCTTTCCTATTTCCTTGAAAACTTTAGAGTATTGCTTCAAAATCGCATAATTAATATCCAAAAAATTCAAAAAAACAACGTGAGTTTGCAATTGCTGTAACTTCCTTAGTTTCGCATACTTCACAATTTTTCAGACACCGTTGGATTCGTGGGGAAAATTTCTTTCCGTAGTGGTGCTGGATGACGGAATAGTGTAAAGTTTTCTATGAAAAACATCGCAAAAATCAAATCTATTTTAGCGTAAAAATTCAAGGTCATTTTTAAGGTCAATAACGCTGTAACTACTTCATTTTTTCGAATTTCGATCATTTTCCAGCATTCCGCAGTTCGAAATTCGAAAACGATTCGAACAATAAACAAAATTACGTGAAATTTCACATTTTATTTTTTTTTTGCATTTTTTTAGCAAAGGCTACCCCCTTATGAAATTTTTCAATTTTTGATGCGAGTTGAGTATACAGTATTGTAGATTATTGCAAAAAAATCGGATTAGTGCAAGTCCCATGTTTTTTCTTCAAAAACAAGCTCAAAATCGTATAATTAATATTGGAAAAATGGTAAAAAAAATCGAGGTGAGTTTGAAATTGCTGTAACATTGTTAGTTTTGCGAATTTCAAAATTCTGAGGACACCGTCGGAATCGTCAGGAAAATCCCTTTCTGTAATGGTGCTGGACGAAGCAATACTCTTTCCTATTTCCTTGAAAACTTTAGAGTATTGCTTCAAAATCGCATAATTAATATCCAAAAAATTCAAAAAAACCAACGTGAGTTTGCAATTGCTGTAACTTCCTTAGTTTTGCAAACTTCACAATTTTTCAGACACCGTTGGATTCGTGGCGAAAATCTCTTTCCGTAGTGGTGCTGGATGAAGGAATAGTGTAAAGTTTTCTATGAAAAACATCGCAAAAATCAAATCTATTTTAGCGTAAAAATTCAAGGTCATTTTTAAGGTCAATAACGCTGTAACTCCTTAATTTTTTCGAATTTCGATCATTTTCCAGCATTCCGCAGTTCGAAATTCGAAAACGATTCGAACAATAAACAAAATTACGTGAAATTTCACATTTTATTTTTTTTTGCATTTTTTTTAGCAAAGGCTACCCCCTTATGAAATTTTTCAATTTTTGATGCGAGTTGAGTATACAGTATTGTAGATTATTGCAAAAAAAATCGGATTAGTGCCAGTCCCATGTTTTTTCTTCAAAATCGTATAATTATTATTGGAAAAATGGTAAAAAAATCGAGGTGAGTTTGAAATTGCTGTAACATTGTTTGTTTTGCGAATTTCTAAATTCTGAGGACACCGTCGGATTCGTCAGGAAAATCCCTTTCTGTAATGGTGCTGGACGAAGCAATACTCTTTCATATTTCCTTGAAAACTTTAGAGTATTGCTTCAAAATCGCATAATTAAATACCAAAAAAATTCAAAAAAACCAACGTGAGTTTGCAATTGCTGTAACTTCCTTAGTTTTGCAAACTTCACAATTTTTCAGACACCGTTGGATTCGTGGGGAAAACCGTAGTGGTGCTGGATGAAGGAAAAGTGTAAAGTTTTCTATGAAAAACATCGCAAAAATCAAATCTATTTTAGCGTAAAAATTCAAGGTCATTTTTAAGGTCAATAACGCTGTAACTCCTTCATTTTTTCGAATTTCGATCATTTTCCAGCATTCCGCAGTTCGAAATTCGAAAACGATTCGAACAATAAACAAAATTACGTGAAATTTCACATTTTATTTTTTTTTGCATTTTTTTAGCAAAGTCTACCTACCTACCCCCTTATGAAATTTTTCAATTTTTGATGCGAAAAAATTTTTCGAGTTGAGTATACAGTATTGTAGATTATTGCAAAAAAATCGGATTAGTGCAAGTCCCATGTTTTTTCTTCAAAAAACAAGCTCAAAATCGTATAATTAATATTGGAAAAATGGTAAAAAAAAATCGAGGTGAGTTTGAAATTGCTGTAACAATGTTAGTTTTGCGAATTTCAAAATTCTGAGGACACCGTCGGATTCGTCAGGAAAATCCCTTTCTGTAATGGTGCTGGACGAAGCAATACTCTTTCCTATTTCCTTGAAAACTTTAGAGTATTGCTTCAAAATCGCATAATTAATATCCAAAAAATTCAAAAAAACCAACGTGAGTTTGCATATGCTGTAACTTCCTTAGTTTTGAAAACTTCACAATTTTTCTGACACCGTTAGATTCGTGGGGAAAATCTCTTTCCGTAGTGGTGCTGGATGAAGGAATAGTGTAAAGTTTTCTATGAAAAACATCGCAAAAATCAAATCTATTTTAGCGTAAAAATTCAAGGTCATTTTTAAGGTCAATAACGCTGTAACTCCTTATTTTTTTCGAATTTCGATCATTTTCCAGCATTCCGCAGTTCGAAATTCGAAAACGATTCGAACAATAAACAAAATTACGTGAAATTTCACATTTTATTTTTTTTGCATTTTTTTAGCAAAGGCTACCCCCTTATGAAATTTTTCAATTTTTGATGCGAAAAAAATTTTTCGAGTTGAGTATACAGTATTGTAGATTATTGCAAAAAAATCGGATTAGTGCAAGTCCCATGTTTTTTCTTCAAAAAACAAGCTCAAAATCGTATAATTAATATTGGAAAAATGGTGAAAAAAATCGAGGTGAGTTTGAAATTGCTGTAACAATGTTAGTTTTGCGAATTTCAAAATTCTGAGGACACCGTCGGATTCGTCAGGAAAATCCCTTTCTGTAATGGTGCTGGACGAAGCAATACTCTTTCCTATTTCCTTGAAAACTTTAGAGTATTGCTTCAAAATCGCATAATTAATATCCAAAAAATTCAAAAAAACAACGTGAGTTTGCAATTGCTGTAACTTCCTTAGTTTTGCAAACTTCACAATTTTTCAGACACCGTTGGATTCGTGGGGAAAATTTCTTTCCGTAGTGGTGCTGGATGACGGAATAGTGTAAAGTTTTCTATGAAGAACATCGCAAAAATCAAATCTATTTTAGCGTAAAAATTCAAGGTCATTTTTAAGGTCAATAACGCTGTAACTACTTCATTTTTTCGAATTTCGATCATTTTCCAGCATTCCGCAGTTCGAAATTCGAAAACGATTCGAACAATAAACAAAATTACGTGAAATTTCACATTTTATTTTTTTTTTTGATTTTAGTGCAAGTCCCATGTTTTTTCTTCAAAAAACAAGCTCAAAATCGTATAATTAATATTGGAAAAATGGTAAAAAAAATCGAGGTGAGTTTGAAATTGCTGTAACATTGTTAGTTTTGCGAATTTCAAAATTCTGAGGACACCGTCGGATTCGTCAGGAAAATCCCTTTCTGTAATGGTGCTGGACGAAGCAATACTCTTTCCTATTTCCTTGAAAACTTTAGAGTATTGCTTCAAAATCGCATAATTAATATCCAAAAAATCCAAAAAAACCAACGTGAGTTTGCATATGCTGTAACTTCCTTAGTTTTGAAAACTTCACAATTTTTCAGACACCGTTGGATTCGTGGGGAAAATCTCTTTCCGTAGTGGTGCTGGGTGAAGGAATAGTGTAAAGTTTTCTTTGAAAAACATCGCAAAAATCAAATCTATTTTAGCGTAAAAATTCAAGGTCATTTTTAAGGTCAATAACGCTGTAACTCCTTAATTTTTTCGAATTTCGATCATTTTCCAGCATTCCGCAGTTCGAAATTCGAAAACGATTCGAACAATAAACAAAATTACGTGAAATTTCACATTTTATTTTTTTTTGCATTTTTTTAGCAAAGGCTACCACCCCCTTATGAAATTTTTCAATTTTTGATGCGAAAAAATTTTTCGAGTTGAGTATACAGTATTGTAGATTATTGCAAAAAAATCGGATTAGTGCAAGTCCCATGTTTTTTCTTCAAAAAACAAGCTCAAAATCGTATAATTAATATTGGAAAAATGGTAAAAAAAATCGAGGTGAGTTTGAAATTGCTGTAACATTGTTAGTTTTGCGAATTTCAAAATTCTGAGGACACCGTCGGATTCGTCAGGAAAATCCCTTTCTGTAATGGTGCTGGACGAAGCAATACTCTTTCCTATTTCCTTGAAAACTTTAGAGTATTGCTTCAAAATCGCATAATTAATATCCAAAAAATTCAAAAAAACCAACGTGAGTTTGCAATTGCTGTAACTTCCTTAGTTTTGCAAACTTCACAATTTTTCAGACACCGTTGGATTCGTGGGGAAAATCTCTTTCCGTAGTGGTGCTGGATGAAGGAATAGTGTAAAGTTTTCTATGAAAAACATCGCAAAAATCAAATCTATTTTAGCGTAAAAATTCAAGGTCATTTTTAAGGTCAATAACGCTGTAACTCCTTATTTTTTTCGAATTTCGATCATTTTCCAGCATTCCGCAGTTCGAAATTCGAAAACGATTCGAACAATAAACAAAATTACGTGAAATTTCACATTTTATTTTTTTTTGCATTTTTTTAGCAAAGGCTACCCCCTTATGAAATTTTTCAATTTTTGATGCGAAAAAATTTTTCGAGTTGAGTATACAGTATTGTAGATTATTGCAAAAAAATCGGATTAGTGCAAGTCCCATGTTTTTTCTTCAAAAAACAAGCTCAAAATCGTATAATTAATATTGGAAAAATGGTGAAAAAAATCGAGGTGAGTTTGAAATTGCTGTAACAATGTTAGTTTTGCGAATTTCAAAATTCTGAGGACACCGTCGGATTCGTCAGGAAAATCCCTTTCTGTAATGGTGCTGGACGAAGCAATACTCTTTCCTATTTCCTTGAAAACTTTAGAGTATTGCTTCAAAATCGCATAATTAATATCCAAAAAATTCAAAAAAACAACGTGAGTTTGCAATTGCTGTAACTTCCTTAGTTTTGCAAACTTCACAATTTTTCAGACACCGTTGGATTCGTGGGGAAAATTTCTTTCCGTAGTGGTGCTGGATGACGGAATAGTGTAAAGTTTTCTATGAAGAACATCGCAAAAATCAAATCTATTTTAGCGTAAAAATTCAAGGTCATTTTTAAGGTCAATAACGCTGTAACTACTTCATTTTTTCGAATTTCGATCATTTTTCCAGCATTCCGCAGTTCGAAATTCGAAAACGATTCGAACAATAAACAAAATTACGTGAAATTTCACATTTTATTTTTTGCATTTTTTTAGCAAAGGCTACCCCCTTATGAAATTTTTCAATTTTTGATGCGAAAAAATTTTTCGAGTTGAGTATACAGTATTGTAGATTATTGCAAAAAAATCGGATTAGTGCCAGTCCCATGTTTTTTCTTCAAAAAACAAGCTCAAAATCGTATAATTATTATTGGAAAAATGGTAAAAAAATCGAGGTGAGTTTGAAATTGCTGTAACATTGTTTGTTTTGCGAATTTCTAAATTCTGAGGACACCGTCGGATTCGTCAGGAAAATCCCTTTCTGTAATGGTGCTGGACGAAGCAATACTCTTTCCTATTTCCTTGAAAACTTTAGAGTATTGCTTCAAAATCGCATAATTAATATCCAAAAAATTCAAAAAAACCAACGTGAGTTTGCAATTGCTGTAACTTCCTTAGTTTTGCAAACTTCACAATTTTTCAGACACCGTTGGATTCGTGGGGAAAATCTCTTTCCGTAGTGGTGCTGGATGAAGGAATAGTGTAAAGTTTTCTATGAAAAACATCGCAAAAATCAAATCTATTTTAGCGTAAAAATTCAAGGTCATTTTTAAGGTCAATAACGCTGTAACTCCTTAATTTTTTCGAATTTCGATCATTTTCCAGCATTCCGCAGTTCGAAATTCGAAAACGATTCGAACAATAAACAAAATTACGTGAAATTTCACATTTTATTTTTTGCATTTTTTTAGCAAAGGCTACCCCTTATGAAATTTTTCAATTTTTGATGCGAAAAAATTTTTCGAGTTGAGTATACAGTATTGTAGATTATTGAAAAAAAATCGGATTAGTGCCAGTCCCATGTTTTTTCTTCAAAAAACAAGCTCAAAATCGTATAATTATTATTGGAAAAATGGTAAAAAAATCGAGGTGAGTTTGAAATTGCTGTAACATTGTTTGTTTTGCGAATTTCTAAATTCTGAGGACACCGTCGGATTCGTCAGGAAAATCCCTTTCTGTAATGGTGCTGGACGAAACAATACTCTTTCCTATTTCCTTGAAAACTTTAGAGTATTGCTTCAAAATCGCATAATTAATATCCAAAAAATTCAAAAAAACCAACATGAGTTTGCAATTGCTGTAACTTCCTTAGTTTGCAAACTTCACAATTTTTCAGACACCGTTGGATTCGTGGGGAAATCTCTTTCCGTAGTGGTGCTGGATGAAGGAATAGTGTAAAGTTTTCTATGAAAAACATCGCAAAAATCAAATCTATTTTAGCGTAAAAATTCAAGGTCATTTTTAAGGTCAATAACGCTGTAACTCCTTAATTTTTTCGAATTTCGATCATTTTCCAGCATTCCGCAGTTCGAAATTCGAAAACGATTCGAACAATAAACAAAATTACGTGAAATTTCACATTTTTTTTTTTTTGCATTTTTTTAGCAAAGGCTACCCCCTTATGAAATTTTTCAATTTTTGATGCGAAAAAATTTTTCGAGTTGAGTATACAGTATTGTAGATTATTGCAAAAAAAATCGGATTAGTGCCAGTCCCATGTTTTTTCTTCAAAAAACAAGCTCAAAATCGTATAATTATTATTGGAAAAATGGTAAAAAAAATCGAGGTGAGTTTGAAATTGCTGTAACATTGTTTGTTTTGCGAATTTCTAAATTCTGAGGACACCGTCGGATATGTCAGGAAAATCCCTTTCTGTAATGGTGCTGGACGAAGCAATACTCTTTCCTATTTCCTTGAAAACTTTAGAGTATTGCTTCAAAATCGCATAATTAATATCCAAAAAATTGAAAAAAACCAACGTGAGTTTGCAATTGCTGTAACTTCCTTAGTTTTGCAAACTTCACAATTTTTCAGACACCGTTGGATTCGTGGGGAAAATCTCTTTCCGTAGTGGTGCTGGATGAAGGAATAGTGTAAAGTTTTCTATGAAAAACATCGCAAAAATCAAATCTATTTTAGCGTAAAAATTCAAGGTCATTTTTAAGGTCAATAACGCTGTAACTCCTTAATTTTTTCGAATTTCGATCATTTTCCAGCATTCCGCAGTTCGAAATTCGAAAACGATTCGAACAATAAACAAAATTACGTGAAATTTCACATTTTATTTTTTTTTGCATTTTTTTAGCAAAGGCTACCCCCTTATGAAATTTTTCAATTTTTGATGCGAAAAAATTTTTCGAGTTGAGTATACAGTATTGTAGATTATTGCAAAAAAATCGGATTAGTGCCAGTCCCATGTTTTTTCTTCAAAAAACAAGCTCAAAATCGTATAATTATTATTGGAAAAATGGTAAAAAAATCGAGGTGAGTTTGAAATTGCTGTAACATTGTTTGTTTTGCGAATTTCTAAATTCTGAGGACACCGTCGGATTCGTCAGGAAAATCCCTTTCTGTAATGGTGCTGGACGAAACAATACTCTTTCCTATTTCCTTGAAAACTTTAGAGTATTGCTTCAAAATCGCATAATTAATATCCAAAAAATTCAAAAAACCAACATGAGTTTGCAATTGCTGTAACTTCCTTAGTTTTGCAAACTTCACAATTTTTCAGACACCGTTGGATTCGTGGGGAAATCTCTTTCCGTAGTGGTGCTGGATGAAGGAATAGTGTAAAGTTTTCTATGAAAAACATCGCAAAAATCAAATCTATTTTAGCGTAAAAATTCAAGGTCATTTTTAAGGTCAATAACGCTGTAACTCCTTATTTTTTTCGAATTTCGATCATTTTCCAGCATTCCGCAGTTCGAAATTCGAAAACGATTCGAACAATGAACAAAATTACGTGAAATTTCACATTTTATTTTTTTTTGCATTTTTTTAGCAAAGGCTACCCCCTTATGAAATTTTTCAATTTTTGATGCGAAAAAATTTTTCGAGTTGAGTATACAGTATTGTAGATTATTGCAAAAAAATCGGATTAGTGCAAGTCCCATGTTTTTTCTTCAAAAAACAAGCTCAAAATCGTATAATTAATATTGGAAAAATGGTGAAAAAAATCGAGGTGAGTTTGAAATTGCTGTAACAATGTTAGTTTTGCGAATTTCAAATTCTGAGGACACCGTCGGATTCGTCAGGAAAATCCCTTTCTGTAATGGTGCTGGACGAAGCAATACTCTTTCCTATTTCCTTGAAAACTTTAGAGTATTGCTTCAAAATCGCATAATTAATATCCAAAAAATTCAAAAAAACAACGTGAGTTTGCAATTGCTGTAACTTCCTTAGTTTTGCAAACTTCACAATTTTTCAGACACCGTTGGATTCGTGGGGAAAATTTCTTTCCGTAGTGGTGCTGGATGACGGAATAGTGTAAAGTTTTCTATGAAGAACATCGCAAAAATCAAATCTATTTTAGCGTAAAAATTCAAGGTCATTTTTAAGGTCAATAACGCTGTAACTACTTCATTTTTTCGAATTTCGATCATTTTCCAGCATTCCGCAGTTCGAAATTCGAAAACGATTCGAACAATAAACAAAATTACGTGAAATTTCACATTTTATTTTTTTTTGATTTTAGTGCAAGTCCCATGTTTTTTCTTCAAAAAACAAGCTCAAAATCGTATAATTAATATTGGAAAAATGGTAAAAAAAATCGAGGTGAGTTTGAAATTGCTGTAACATTGTTAGTTTTGCGAATTTCAAAATTCTGAGGACACCGTCGGATTCGTCAGGAAAATCCCTTTCTGTAATGGTGCTGGACGAAGCAATACTCTTTCCTATTTCCTTGAAAACTTTAGAGTATTGCTTCAAAATCGCATAATTAATATCCAAAAAATTCAAAAAAACCAACGTGAGTTTGCAATTGCTGTAACTTCCTTAGTTTTGCAAACTTCACAATTTTTCAGACACCGTTGGATTCGTGGGGAAATCTCTTTCCGTAGTGGTGCTGGATGAAGGAATAGTGTAAAGTTTTCTATGAAAAACATCGCAAAAATCAAATCTATTTTAGCGTAAAACGCTGTAACTCCTTAATTTTTTCGAATTTCGATCATTTTCCAGCATTCCGCAGTTCGAAATTCGAAAACGATTCGAACAATAAACAAAATTACGTGAAATTTCACATTTTATTTTTTGCATTTTTTTAGCAAAGGCTACCCCCTTATGAAATTTTTCAATTTTTGATGCGAAAAAATTTTTCGAGTTGAGTATACAGTATTGTAGATTATTGCAAAAAAATCGGATTAGTGCCAGTCCCATGTTTTTTCTTCAAAAAACAAGCTCAAAATCGTATAATTATTATTGGAAAAATGGTAAAAAAAATCGAGGTGAGTTTGAAATTGCTGTAACATTGTTTGTTTTGCGAATTTCTAAATTCTGAGGACACCGTCGGATTCGTCAGGAAAATCCCTTTCTGTAATGGTGCTGGACGAAACAATACTCTTTCCTATTTCCTTGAAAACTTTAGAGTATTGCTTCAAAATCGCATAATTAATATCCAAAAAATTCAAAAAAACCAACATGAGTTTGCAATTGCTGTAACTTCCTTAGTTTTGCAAACTTCACAATTTTTCAGACACCGTTGGATTCGTGGGGAAATCTCTTTCCGTAGTGGTGCTGGATGAAGGAATAGTGTAAAGTTTTCTATGAAAAACATCGCAAAAATCAAATCTATTTTAGCGTAAAAATTCAAGGTCATTTTTAAGGTCAATAACGCTGTAACTCCTTAATTTTTTCGAATTTCGATCATTTTCCAGCATTCCGCAGTTCGAAATTCGAAAACGATTCGAACAATAAACAAAATTACGTGAAATTTCACATTTTTTTTTTTTTTGCATTTTTTAGCAAAGGCTACCCCCTTATGAAATTTTTCAATTTTTGATGCGAAAAAATTTTTCGAGTTGAGTATACAGTATTGTAGATTATTGCAAAAAAATCGGATTAGTGCCAGTCCCATGTTTTTTCTTCAAAAAACAAGCTCAAAATCGTATAATTATTATTGGAAAAATGGTAAAAAAATCGAGGTGAGTTTGAAATTGCTGTAACATTGTTTGTTTTGCGAATTTCTAAATTCTGAGGACACCGTCGGATATGTCAGGAAAATCCCTTTCTGTAATGGTGCTGGACGAAGCAATACTCTTTCCTATTTCCTTGAAAACTTTAGAGTATTGCTTCAAAATCGCATAATTAATATCCAAAAAATTCAAAAAAACCAACGTGAGTTTGCAATTGCTGTAACTTCCTTAGTTTTGCAAACTTCACAATTTTTCAGACACCGTTGGATTCGTGGGGAAAATCTCTTTCCGTAGTGGTGCTGGATGAAGGAATAGTGTAAAGTTTTCTATGAAAAACATCGCAAAAATCAAATCTATTTTAGCGTAAAAATTCAAGGTCATTTTTAAGGTCAATAACGCTGTAACTCCTTAATTTTTTCGAATTTCGATCATTTTCCAGCATTCCGCAGTTCGAAATTCGAAAACGATTCGAACAATAAACAAAATTACGTGAAATTTCACATTTTATTTTTTGCATTTTTTTAGCAAAGGCTACCCCCTTATGAAATTTTTCAATTTTTGATGCGAAAAAATTTTTCGAGTTGAGTATACAGTATTGTAGATTATTGCAAAAAAATCGGATTAGTGCCAGTCCCATGTTTTTTCTTCAAAAAACAAGCTCAAAATCGTATAATTATTATTGGAAAAATGGTAAAAAAATCGAGGTGAGTTTGAAATTGCTGTAACATTGTTTGTTTTGCGAATTTCTAAATTCTGAGGACACCGTCGGATATGTCAGGAAAATCCCTTTCTGTAATGGTGCTGGACGAAGCAATACTCTTTCCTATTTCCTTGAAAACTTTAGAGTATTGCTTCAAAATCGCATAATTAATATCCAAAAAATTCAAAAAAACCAACGTGAGTTTGCAATTGCTGTAACTTCCTTAGTTTTGCAAACTTCACAATTTTTCAGACACCGTTGGATTCGTGGGGAAAATCTCTTTCCGTAGTGGTGCTGGATGAAGGAATAGTGTAAAGTTTTCTATGAAAAACATCGCAAAAATCAAATCTATTTTAGCGTAAAAATTCAAGGTCATTTTTAAGGTCAATAACGCTGTAACTCCTTAATTTTTTCGAATTTCGATCATTTTCCAGCATTCCGCAGTTCGAAATTCGAAAACGATTCGAACAATAAACAAAATTACGTGAAATTTCACATTTTATTTTTTGCATTTTTTTAGCAAAGGCTACCCCCTTATGAAATTTTTCAATTTTTGATGCGAAAAAATTTTTCGAGTTGAGTATACAGTATTGTAGATTATTGCAAAAAAATCGGATTAGTGCCAGTCCCATGTTTTTTCTTCAAAAAACAAGCTCAAAATCGTATAATTATCCAAAAAATTCAAAAAAACCAACGTGAGTTTGCAATTGCTGTAACTTCCTTAGTTTTGCAAACTTCACAATTTTTCAGACACCGTTGGATTCGTGGGGAAAATCTCTTTCCGTAGTGGTGCTGGATGAAGGAATAGTGTAAAGTTTTCTATGAAAAACATCGCAAAAATCAAATCTATTTTAGCGTAAAAATTCAAGGTCATTTTTAAGGTCAATAACGCTGTAACTCCTTAATTTTTTCGAATTTCGATCATTTTCCAGCATTCCGCAGTTCGAAATTCGAAAACGATTCGAACAATAAACAAAATTACGTGAAATTTCACATTTTATTTTTTGCATTTTTTTAGCAAAGGCTACCCCCTTATGAAATTTTTCAATTTTTGATGCGAAAAAATTTTTCGAGTTGAGTATACAGTATTGTAGATTATTGCAAAAAAATCGGATTAGTGCAAGTCCCATGTTTTTTCTTCAAAAAACAAGCTCAAAATCGTATAATTATTATTGGAAAAATGGTAAAAAAAATCGAGGTGAGTTTGAAATTGCTGTAACATTGTTAGTTTTGCGAATTTCAAAATTCTGAGGACACCGTCGGATTCGTCAGGAAAATCCCTTTCTGTAATGGTGCTGGACGAAGCAATACTCTTTCCTATTTCCTTGAAAACTTTAGAGTATTGCTTCAAAATCGCATAATTAATATCCAAAAAATTCAAAAAAACCAACGTGAGTTTGCAATTGCTGTAACTTCCTTAGTTTTGCAAACTTCACAATTTTTCAGACACCGTTGGATTCGTGGGGAAAATCTCTTTCCGTAGTGGTGCTGGATGAAGGAATAGTGTAAAGTTTTCTATGAAAAACATCGCAAAAATCAAATCTATTTTAGCGTAAAAATTCAAGGTCATTTTTAAGGTCAATAACGCTGTAACTCCTTAATTTTTTCGAATTTCGATCATTTTCCAGCATTCCGCAGTTCGAAATTCGAAAACGATTCGAACAATAAACAAAATTACGTGAAATTTCACATTTTATTTTTTGCATTTTTTTAGCAAAGGCTACCCCCTTATGAAATTTTTCAATTTTTGATGCGAAAAAATTTTTCGAGTTGAGTATACAGTATTGTAGATTATTGCAAAAAAATCGGATTAGTGCCAGTCCCATGTTTTTTCTTCAAAAAACAAGCTCAAAATCGTATAATTATTATTGGAAAAATGGTAAAAAAATCGAGGTGAGTTTGAAATTGCTGTAACATTGTTTGTTTTGCGAATTTCTAAATTCTGAGGACACCGTCGGATATGTCAGGAAAATCCCTTTCTGTAATGGTGCTGGACGAAGCAATACTCTTTCCTATTTCCTTGAAAACTTTAGAGTATTGCTTCAAAATCGCATAATTAATATCCAAAAAATTCAAAAAAACCAACGTGAGTTTGCAATTGCTGTAACTTCCTTAGTTTTGCAAACTTCACAATTTTTCAGACACCGTTGGATTCGTGGGGAAAATCTCTTTCCGTAGTGGTGCTGGATGAAGGAATAGTGTAAAGTTTTCTATGAAAAACATCGCAAAAATCAAATCTATTTTAGCGTAAAAATTCAAGGTCATTTTTAAGGTCAATAACGCTGTAACTCCTTCATTTTTTCGAATTTCGATCATTTTCCAGCATTCCGCAGTTCGAAATTCGAAAACGATTCGAACAATAAACAAAATTACGTGAAATTTCACATTTTATTTTTTTTGCATTTTTTTAGCAAAGGCTACCCCCTTATGAAATTTTTCAATTTTTGATGCGAAAAAATTTTTCGAGTTGAGTATACAGTATTGTAGATTATTGCAAAAAAATCGGATTAGTGCCAGTCCCATGTTTTTTCTTCAAAAAACAAGCTCAAAATCGTATAATTATTATTGGAAAAATGGTAAAAAAATCGAGGTGAGTTTGAAATTGCTGTAATATTGTTTGTTTTGCGAATTTCTAAATTCTGAGGACACCGTCGGATTCGTCAGGAAAATCCCTTTCTGTAATGGTGCTGGACGAAACAATACTCTTTCCTATTTCCTTGAAAACTTTAGAGTATTGCTTCAAAATCGCATAATTAATATCCAAAAAATTCAAAAAAACCAACATGAGTTTGCAATTGCTGTAACTTCCTTAGTTTTGCAAACTTCACAATTTTTCAGACACCGTTGGATTCGTGGGGAAAATCTCTTTTCGTAGTGGTGCTGGATGAAGGAATAGTGTAAAGTTTTCTATGAAAAACATCGCAAAAATCAAATCTATTTTAGCGTAAAAATTCAAGGTCATTTTTAAGGTCAATAACGCTGTAACTCCTTAATTTTTTCGAATTTCGATCATTTTCCAGCATTCCGCAGTTCGAAATTCGAAAACGATTCGAACAATAAACAAAATTACGTGAAATTTCACATTTTATTTTTTGCATTTTTTTAGCAAAGGCTACCCCCTTATGAAATTTTTCAATTTTTGATGCGAAAAAATTTTTCGAGTTGAGTATACAGTATTGTAGATTATTGCAAAAAAATCGGATTAGTGCCAGTCCCATGTTTTTTCTTCAAAAAACAAGCTCAAAATCGTATAATTATTATTGGAAAAATGGTAAAAAAATCGAGGTGAGTTTGAAATTGCTGTAACATTGTTTGTTTTGCGAATTTCAAAATTCTGAGGACACCGTCGGATATGTCAGGAAAATCCCTTTCTGTAATGGTGCTGGACGAAGCAATACTCTTTCCTATTTCCTTGAAAACTTTAGAGTATTGCTTCAAAATCGCATAATTAATATCCAAAAAATTCAAAAAAACCAACGTGAGTTTGCAATTGCTGTAACTTCCTTAGTTTTGCAAACTTCACAATTTTTCAGACACCGTTGGATTCGTGGGGAAAATCTCTTTCCGTAGTGGTGCTGGATGAAGGAATAGTGTAAAGTTTTCTATGAAAAACATCGCAAAAATCAAATCTATTTTAGCGTAAAAATTCAAGGTCATTTTTAAGGTCAATAACGCTGTAACTCCTTAATTTTTTCGAATTTCGATCATTTTCCAGCATTCCGCAGTTCGAAATTCGAAAACGATTCGAACAATAAACAAAATTACGTGAAATTTCACATTTTATTTTTTTGCATTTTTTTAGCAAAGGCTACCCCCTTATGAAATTTTTCAATTTTTGATGCGAAAAAATTTTTCGAGTTGAATATACAGTATTGTAGATTATTGCAAAAAAATCGGATTAGTGCAAGTCCCATGTTTTTTCTTCAAAAAACAAGCTCAAAATCGTATAATTATTATTGGAAAAATGGTAAAAAAATCGAGGTGAGTTTGAAATTGCTGTAACATTGTTTGTTTTGCGAATTTCAAAATTCTGAGGACACCGTCGGATTCGTCAGGAAAATCCCTTTCTGTAATGGTGCTGGACGAAGCAATACTCTTTCCTATTTCCTTGAAAACTTTAGAGTATTGCTTCAAAATCGCATAATTAATATCCAAAAAATTCAAAAAAACCAACGTGAGTTTGCAATTGCTGTAACTTCCTTAGTTTTGCAAACTTCACAATTTTTCAGACACCGTTGGATTCGTGGGGAAAATCTCTTTCCGTAGTGGTGCTGGATGAAGGAATAGTGTAAAGTTTTCTATGAAAAACATCGCAAAAATCAAATCTATTTTAGCGTAAAAATTCAAGGTCATTTTTAAGGTCAATAACGCTGTAACTCCTTCATTTTTTCGAATTTCGATCATTTTCCAGCATTCCGCAGTTCGAAATTCGAAAACGATTCGAACAATAAACAAAATTACGTGAAATTTCACATTTTATTTTTTTTGCATTTTTTTAGCAAAGGCTACCCCCTTATGAAATTTTTCAATTTTTGATGCGAGTTGAGTATACAGTATTGTAGATTATTGCAAAAAAATCGGATTAGTGCAAGTCCCATGTTTTTTCTTCAAAAAACAAGCTCAAAATCGTATAATTATTATTGGAAAAATGGTAAAAAAAATCGAGGTGAGTTTGAAATTGCTGTAACATTGTTAGTTTTGCGAATTTCAAAATTCTGAGGACACCGTCGGATTCGTCAGGAAAATCCCTTTCTGTAATGGAGCTGGACGAAGCAATACTCTTTCCTATTTCCTTGAAAACTTTAGAGTATTGCTTCAAAATCGCATAATTAATATCCAAAAAAATCAAAAAAACCAACGTGAGTTTGCAATTGCTGTAACTTCCTTAGTTTTGCAAACTTCACAATTTTTCAGACACCGTTGGATTCGTGGGGAAAATCTCTTTCCGTAGTGGTGCTGGATGAAGGAATAGTGTAAAGTTTTCTATGAAAAACATCGCAAAAATCAAATCTATTTTAGCGTAAAAATTCAAGGTCATTTTTAAGGTCAATAACGCTGTAACTCCTTAATTTTTTCGAATTTCGATCATTTTCCAGCATTCCGCAGTTCGAAATTCGAAAACGATTCGAACAATAAACAAAATTACGTGAAATTTCACATTTTATTTTTTTTGCATTTTTTTAGCAAAGGCTACCCCTTTATGAAATTTTTCAATTTTTGATGCGAAAACATTTTTCGAGTTGAGTATACAGTATTGTAGATTATTGCAAAAAAAATCGGATTAGTGCAAGTCCCATGTTTTTTCTTCAAAAAACAAGCTCAAAATCGTATAATTATTATTGGAAAAATGGTAAAAAAATCGAGGTGAGTTTGAAATTACTGTAACATTGTTAGTTTTGCGAATTTCAAAATTCTGAGGACACCGTCGGATTCGTCAGGAAAATCCCTTTCTGTAATGGTGCTGGACGAAGCAATACTCTTTCCTATTTCCTTGAAAACTTTAGAGTATTGCTTCAAAATCGCATAATTAATATCCAAAAAATTCAAAAAAACCAACGTGAGTTTGCAATTGCTGTAACTTCCTCAGTTTTGCAAACTTCACAATTTTTCAGACACCGTTGGATTCGTGGGGAAAATCTCTTTCCGTAGTGGTGCTGGATGAAGGAATAGTGTAAAGTTTTCTATGAAAAACATCGCAAAAATCAAATCTATTTTAGCGTAAAAATTCAAGGTCATTTTTAAGGTCAATAACGCTGTAACTCCTTAATTTTTTCGAATTTCGATCATTTTCCAGCATTCCGCAGTTCGAAATTCGAAAACGATTCGAACAATAAACAAAATTACGTGAAATTTCACATTTTATTTTTTTTGCATTTTTTTAGCAAAATTTTTCAATTTTTGAAGCGAAAAAATTTTTCGAGTTGAGTATACAGTATTGTAGATTATTGCAAAAAAATCGGATTAGTGCAAGTCCCATGTTTTTTCTTCAAAAAACAAGCTCAAAATCGTATAATTATTATTGGAAAAATGGTAAAAAAAATCGAGGTGAGTTTGAAATTGCTGTAACATTGTTAGTTTTGCGAATTTCAAAATTCTGAGGACACCGTCGGATTCGTCAGGAAAATCCCTTTCTGTAATGGAGCTGGACGAAGCAATACTCTTTCCTATTTCCTTGAAAACTTTAGAGTATTGCTTCAAAATCGCATAATTAATATCCAAAAAAATCAAAAAAACCAACGTGAGTTTGCAATTGCTGTAACTTCCTTAGTTTTGCAAACTTCACAATTTTTCAGACACCGTTGGATTCGTGGGGAAAATCTCTTTCCGTAGTGGTGCTGGATGAAGGAATAGTGTAAAGTTTTCTATGAAAAACATCGCAAAAATCAAATCTATTTTAGCGTAAAAATTCAAGGTCATTTTTAAGGTCAATAACGCTGTAACTCCTTAATTTTTTCGAATTTCGATCATTTTCCAGCATTCCGCAGTTCGAAATTCGAAAACGATTCGAACAATAAACAAAATTACGTGAAATTTCACATTTTATTTTTTTTGCATTTTTTTAGCAATGGCTACCCCTTTATGAAATTTTTCAATTTTTGATGCGAAAACATTTTTCGAGTTGAGTATACAGTATTGTAGATTATTGCAAAAAAATCGGATTAGTGCAAGTCCCATGTTTTTTCTTCAAAAAACAAGCTCAAAATCGTATAATTATTATTGGAAAAATGGTAAAAAAATCGAGGTGAGTTTGAAATTGCTGTAACATTGTTTGTTTTGCGAATTTCAAAATTCTGAGGACACCGTCGGATTCGTCAGGAAAATCCCTTTCTGTAATGGTGCTGGACGAAGCAATACTCATTCCTATTTCCTTGAAAACTTTAGAGTATTGCTTCAAAATCGCATAATTAATATCCAAAAAATTCAAAAAAACCAACGTGAGTTTGCAATTGCTGTAACTTCCTTAGTTTTGCAAACTTCACAATTTTTCAGACACCGTTGGATTCGTGGGGAAAATCTCTTTTCGTAGTGGTGCTGGATGAAGGAATAGTGTAAAGTTTTCTATGAAAAACATCGCAAAAATCAAATCTATTTTAGCGTAAAAATTCAAGGTCATTTTTAAGGTCAATAACGCTGTAACTCCTTCATTTTTTCGAATTTCGATCATTTTCCAGCATTCCGCAGTTCGAAATTCGAAAACGATTCGAACAATAAACAAAATTACGTGAAATTTCACATTTTATTTTTTTTGCATTTTTTTAGCAAAATTTTTCAATTTTTGATGCGAAAAAATTTTTCGAGTTGAGTATACAGTATTGTAGATTATTGCAAAAAAATCGGATTAGTGCAAGTCCCATGTTTTTTCTTCAAAAAACAAGCTCAAAATCGTATAATTATTATTGGAAAAATGGTAAAAAAAATCGAGGTGAGTTTGAAATTGCTGTAACATTGTTAGTTTTGCGAATTTCAAAATTCTGAGGACACCGTCGGATTCGTCAGGAAAATCCCTTTCTGTAATGGAGCTGGACGAAGCAATACTCTTTCCTATTTCCTTGAAAACTTTAGAGTATTGCTTCAAAATCGCATAATTATTATCCAAAAAAATCAAAAAAACCAACGTGAGTTTGCAATTGCTGTAACTTCCTTAGTTTTGCAAACTTCACAATTTTTCAGACACCGTTGGATTCGTGGGGAAAATCTCTTTCCGTAGTGGTGCTGGATGAAGGAATAGTGTAAAGTTTTCTATGAAAAACATCGCAAAAATCAAATCTATTTTAGCGTAAAAATTCAAGGTCATTTTTAAGGTCAATAACGCTGTAACTCCTTAATTTTTTCGAATTTCGATCATTTTCCAGCATTCCGCAGTTCGAAATTCGAAAACGATTCGAACAATAAACAAAATTACGTGAAATTTCACATTTTATTTTTTTTGCATTTTTTTAGCAAAATTTTTCAATTTTTGATGCGAAAAAATTTTTCGAGTTGAGTATACAGTATTGTAGATTATTGCAAAAAAATCGGATTAGTGCAAGTCCCATGTTTTTTCTTCAAAAAACAAGCTCAAAATCGTATAATTATTATTGGAAAAATGGTAAAAAAAATCGAGGTGAGTTTGAAATTGCTGTAACATTGTTAGTTTTGCGAATTTCAAAATTCTGAGGACACCGTCGGATTCGTCAGGAAAATCCCTTTCTGTAATGGAGCTGGACGAAGCAATACTCTTTCCTATTTCCTTGAAAACTTTAGAGTATTGCTTCAAAATCGCATAATTAATATCCAAAAAAATCAAAAAAACCAACGTGAGTTTGCAATTGCTGTAACTTCCTTAGTTTTGCAAACTTCACAATTTTTCAGACACCGTTGGATTCGTGGGGAAAATCTCTTTCCGTAGTGGTGCTGGATGAAGGAATAGTGTAAAGTTTTCTATGAAAAACATCGCAAAAATCAAATCTATTTTAGCGTAAAAATTCAAGGTCATTTTTAAGGTCAATAACGCTGTAACTCCTTAATTTTTTCGAATTTCGATCATTTTCCAGCATTCCGCTGTTCGAAATTCGAAAACGATTCGAACAATAAACAAAATTACGTGAAATTTCACATTTTATTTTTTTTGCATTTTTTTAGCAAAGGCTACCCCTTTATGAAATTTTTCAATTTTTGATGCGAAAACATTTTTCGAGTTGAGTATACAGTATTGTAGATTATTGCAAAAAAAATCGGATTAGTGCAAGTCCCATGTTTTTTCTTCAAAAAACAAGCTCAAAATCGTATAATTATTATTGGAAAAATGGTAAAAAAATCGAGGTGAGTTTGAAATTACTGTAACATTGTTAGTTTTGCGAATTTCAAAATTCTGAGGACACCGTCGGATTCGTCAGGAAAATCCCTTTCTGTAATGGTGCTGGACGAAGCAATACTCTTTCCTATTTCCTTGAAAACTTTAGAGTATTGCTTCAAAATCGCATAATTAATATCCAAAAAATTCAAAAAAACCAACGTGAGTTTGCAATTGCTGTAACTTCCTTAGTTTTGCAAACTTCACAATTTTTCAGACACCGTTGGATTCGTGGGGAAAATCTCTTTCCGTAGTGGTGCTGGATGAAGGAATAGTGTAAAGTTTTCTATGAAAAACATCGCAAAAATCAAATCTATTTTAGCGTAAAAATTCAAGGTCATTTTTAAGGTCAATAACGCTGTAACTCCTTAATTTTTTCGAATTTCGATCATTTTCCAGCATTCCGCAGTTCGAAATTCGAAAACTATTCGAACAATAAACAAAATTACGTGAAATTTCACATTTTATTTTTTTTGCATTTTTTTAGCAAAGGCTACCCCCTTATGAAATTTTTCAATTTTTGATGCGAAAAAATTTTTCGAGTTGAGTATACAGTATTGTAGATTATTGCAAAAAAATCGGATTAGTGCAAATCCCATGTTTTTTCTTCAAAAAACAAGCTCAAAATCGTATAATTAATATTGGAAAAATGGTAAAAAAAATCGAGGTGAGTTTGAAATTGCTGTAACATTGTTAGTTTTGCGAATTTCAAAATTCTGAGGACACCGTCGGATTCGTCAGGAAAATCCCTTTCTGTAATGGTGCTGGACGAAGCAATACTCTTTCCTATTTCCTTGAAAACTTTAGAGTATTGCTTCAAAATCGCATAATTAATATCCAAAAAATTCAAAAAAACCAACGTGAGTTTGCAATTGCTGTACCATCCTTAGTTTTGCAAACTTCACAATTTTTCAGACACCGTTGGATTCGTGGGGAAAATCTCTTTCCGTAGTGGTGCTGGATGAAGGAATAGTGTAAAGTTTTCTATGAAAAACATCGCAAAAATCAAATCTATTTTAGCGTAAAAATTCAAGGTCATTTTTAAGGTCAATAACGCTGTAACTCCTTAATTTTTTCGAATTTCGATCATTTTCCAGCATTCCGCAGTTCGAAATTCGAAAACGATTCGAACAATAAACAAAATTACGTGAAATTTCACATTTTATTTTTTTTGCATTTTTTTAACAAAATTTTTCAATTTTTGATGCGAAAAAATTTTTCGAGTTGAGTATACAGTATTGTAGATTATTGCAAAAAAATCGGATTAGTGCAAGTCCCATGTTTTTTCTTCAAAAAACAAGCTCAAAATCGTATAATTATTATTGGAAAAATGGTAAAAAAAATCGAGGTGAGTTTGAAATTGCTGTAACATTGTTAGTTTTGCGAATTTCAAAATTCTGAGGACACCGTCGGATTCGTCAGGAAAATCCCTTTCTGTAATGGTGCTGGACGAAGCAATACTCTTTCCTATTTCCTTGAAAACTTTAGAGTATTGCTTCAAAATCGCATAATTAATATCCAAAAAATTCAAAAAAACCAACGTGAGTTTGCAATTGCTGTAACTTCCTTAGTTTTGCAAACTTCACAATTTTTCAGACACCGTTGGATTCGTGGGGAAAATCTCTTTCCGTAGTGGTGCTGGATGAAGGAATAGTGTAAAGTTTTCTATGAAAAACATCGCAAAAATCAAATCTATTTTAGCGTAAAAATTCAAGGTCATTTTTAAGGTCAATAACGCTGTAACTCCTTAATTTTTTCGAATTTCGATCATTTTCCAGCATTCCGCAGTTCGAAATTCGAAAACGATTCGAACAATAAACAAAATTACGTGAAATTTCACATTTTATTTTTTTTGCATTTTTTTAGCAAAGGCTACCCCCTTATGAAATTTTTCAATTTTTGATGCGAAAAAATTTTTCGAGTTGAGTATACAGTATTGTAGATTATTGCAAAAAAATCGGATTAGTGCAAATCCCATGTTTTTTCTTCAAAAAACAAGCTCAAAATCGTATAATTAATATTGGAAAAATGGTAAAAAAAATCGAGGTGAGTTTGAAATTGCTGTAACATTGTTAGTTTTGCGAATTTCAAAATTCTGAGGACACCGTCGGATTCGTCAGGAAAATCCCTTTCTGTAATGGTGCTGGACGAAGCAATACTCTTTCCTATTTCCTTGAAAACTTTAGAGTATTGCTTCAAAATCGCATAATTAATATCCAAAAAATTCAAAAAAACCAACGTGAGTTTGCAATTGCTGTACCATCCTTAGTTTTGCAAACTTCACAATTTTTCAGACACCGTTGGATTCGTGGGGAAAATCTCTTTCCGTAGTGGTGCTGGATGAAGGAATAGTGTAAAGTTTTCTATGAAAAACATCGCAAAAATCAAATCTATTTTAGCGTAAAAATTCAAGGTCATTTTTAAGGTCAATAACGCTGTAACTCCTTAATTTTTTCGAATTTCGATCATTTTCCAGCATTCCGCAGTTCGAAATTCGAAAACGATTCGAACAATAAACAAAATTACGTGAAATTTCACATTTTATTTTTTTTGCATTTTTTTAGCAAAATTTTTCAATTTTTGATGCGAAAAAATTTTTCGAGTTGAGTATACAGTATTGTAGATTATTGCAAAAAAATCGGATTAGTGCAAGTCCCATGTTTTTTCTTCAAAAAACAAGCTCAAAATCGTATAATTATTATTGGAAAAATGGTAAAAAAAATCGAGGTGAGTTTGAAATTGCTGTAACATTGTTAGTTTTGCGAATTTCAAAATTCTGAGGACACCGTCGGATTCGTCAGGAAAATCCCTTTCTGTAATGGTGCTGGACGAAGCAATACTCTTTCCTATTTCCTTGAAAACTTTAGAGTATTGCTTCAAAATCGCATAATTAATATCCAAAAAATTCAAAAAAACCAACGTGAGTTTGCAATTGCTGTAACTTCCTTAGTTTTGCAAACTTCACATTTTTTCAGACACCGTTGGATTCGTGGGGAAAATCTCTTTCCGTAGTGGTGCTGGATGAAGGAATAGTGTAAAGTTTTCTATGAAAAACATCGCAAAAATCAAATCTATTTTAGCGTAAAAATTCAAGGTCATTTTTAAGGTCAATAACGCTGTAACTCCTTAATTTTTTCGAATTTCGATCATTTTCCAGCATTCCGCAGTTCGAAATTCGAAAACGATTCGAACAATAAACAAAATTACGTGAAATTTCACATTTTATTTTTTTTGCATTTTTTGCCTTATGAAATTTTTCAATTTTTGATGCGAAAAAATTTTTCGAGTTGAGTATACAGTATTGTAGATTATTGCAAAAAAATCGGATTAGTGCAAGTCCCATGTTTTTTCTTCAAAAAACAAGCTCAAAATCGTATAATTATTATTGGAAAAATGGTAAAAAAAAATCGAGGTGAGTTTGAAATTGCTGTAACATTGTTTGTTTTGCGAAATTCGAAAACGATTCGAACAATAAACAAAATTACGTGAAATTTCACATTTTATTTTTTTTGCATTTTTTTAGCAAAGGCTACCCCCTTATGAAATTTTTCAATTTTTGATGCGAAA
Organism: Stomoxys calcitrans; assembly: GCF_963082655.1. NCBI lineage: Eukaryota > Metazoa > Arthropoda > Insecta > Diptera > Muscidae > Stomoxys > Stomoxys calcitrans. The sequence goes on from NC_081555.1 coordinate 33,691,481, forward strand.
AAATTTTTCGAGTTGAGTATACAGTATTGTAGATTATTGCAAAAAAATCGGATTAGTGCAAGTCCCATGTTTTTTCTTCAAAAAACAAGCTCAAAATCGTATAATTATTATTGGAAAAATGGTAAAAAAATCGAGGTGAGTTTGAAATTGCTGTAACATTGTTTGTTTTGCGAATTTCAAAATTCTGAGGACACCGTCGGATTCGTCAGGAAAATCCCTTTCTGTAATGGTGCTGGACGAAGCAATACTCATTCCTATTTCCTTGAAAACTTTAGAGTATTGCTTCAAAATCGCATAATTAATATCCAAAAAATTCAAAAAAACCAACGTGAGTTTGCAATTGCTGTAACTTCCTTAGTTTTGCAAACTTCACAATTTTTCAGACACCGTTGGATTCGTGGGGAAAATCTCTTTCCGTAGTGGTGCCGGATGAAGGAATAGTGTAAAGTTTTCTATGAAAAACATCGCAAAAATCAAATCTATTTTAGCGTAAAAATTCAAGGTCATTTTTAAGGTCAATAACGCTGTAACTCCTTAATTTTTTCGAATTTCGATCATTTTCCAGCATTCCGCAGTTCGAAATTCGAAAACGATTCGAACAATAAACAAAATTACGTGAAATTTCACATTTTATTTTTTTTGCATTTTTTTAGCAAAATTTTTCAATTTTTGATGCGAAAAAATTTTTCGAGTTGAGTATACAGTATTGTAGATTATTGCAAAAAAATCGGATTAGTGCAAGTCCCATGTTTTTTCTTCAAAAAACAAGCTCAAAATCGTATAATTATTATAGGAAAAATGGTAAAAAAAATCGAGGTGAGTTTGAAATTGCTGTAACATTGTTTGTTTTGCGAATTTCAAAATTCTGAGGACACCGTCGGATTCGTCAGGAAAATCCCTTTCTGTAATGGTGCTGGACGAAGCAATACTCTTTCCTATTTCCTTGAAAACTTTAGAGTATTGCTTCAAAATCGCATAATTAATATCCAAAAAAATCAAAAAAACCAACGTGAGTTTGCAATTGCTGTAACTTCCTTAGTTTTGCAAACTTCACAATTTTTCAGACACCGTTGGATTCGTGGGGAAAATCTCTTTCCGTAGTGGTGCTGGATGAAGGAATAGTGTAAAGTTTTCTATGAAAAACATCGCAAAAATCAAATCTATTTTAGCGTAAAAATTCAAGGTCATTTTTAAGGTCAATAACGCTGTAACTCCTTAATTTTTTCGAATTTCGATCATTTTCCAGCATTCCGCAGTTCGAAATTCGAAAACGATTCGAACAATAAACAAAATTACGTGAAATTTCACATTTTACTTTTTTTTGCATTTTTTTAGCAAAGGCTACCCCTTTATGAAATTTTTCAATTTTTGATGCGAAAACATTTTTCGAGTTGAGTATACAGTATTGTAGATTATTGCAAAAAAATCGGATTAGTGCAAGTCCCATGTTTTTTCTTCAAAAAACAAGCTCAAAATCGTATAATTATTATTGGAAAAATGGTAAAAAAATCGAGGTGAGTTTGAAATTGCTGTAACATTGTTTGTTTTGCGAATTTCAAAATTCTGAGGACACCGTCGGATTCGTCAGGAAAATCCCTTTCTGTAATGGTGCTGGACGAAGCAATACTCATTCCTATTTCCTTGAAAACTTTAGAGTATTGCTTCAAAATCGCATAATTAATATCCAAAAAATTCAAAAAAACCAACGTGAGTTTGCAATTGCTGTAACTTCCTTAGTTTTGCAAACTTCACAATTTTTCAGACACCGTTGGATTTGTGGGGAAAATCTCTTTCCGTAGTGGTGCTGGATGAAGGAATAGTGTAAAGTTTTCTATGAAAAGCATCGCAAAAATCAAATCTATTTTAGCGTAAAAATTCAAGGTCATTTTTAAGGTCAATAACGCTGTAACTCCTTAATTTTTTCGAATTTCGATCATTTTCCAGCATTCCGCAGTTCGAAATTCGAAAACGATTCGAACAATAAACAAAATTACGTGAAATTTCACATTTTATTTTTTTGCATTTTTTTAGCAAAGGCTACCCCCTTATGAAATGTTTCAATTTTTGATGCGAAAAAATTTTTCGAGTTGAGTATACAGTATTGTAGATTATTGCAAAAAAATCGGATTAGTGCAAGTCCCATGTTTTTTCTTCAAAAAACAAGCTCAAACTCGTATAATTAATATTGGAAAAATGGTAAAAAAAATCGAGGTGAGTTTGAAATTGCTGTAACATTGTTAGTTTTGCGAATTTCGAAAACGATTCGAACAATAAACAAAATTACGTGAAATTTCACATTTTATTTTTTTTTTGCATTTTTTTAGCAAAGGCTACCCCCTTATGAAATGTTTCAATTTTTGATGCGAAAAAATTTTTCGAGTTGAGTATACAGTATTGTAGATTATTGCAAAAAAATCGGATTAGTGCAAGTCCCATGTTTTTTCTTCAAAAAACAAGCTCAAAATCGTATAATTAATATTGGAAAAATGGTAAAAAAAATCGAGGTGAGTTTGAAATTGCTGTAACATTGTTAGTTTTGCGAATTTCGAAAACGATTCGAACAATAAACAAAATTACGTGAAATTTCACATTTTATTTTTTTTGCATTTTTTGCCTTATGAAATTTTTCAATTTTTGATGCGAAAAAATTTTTCGAGTTGAGTATACAGTATTGTAGATTATTGCAAAAAAATCGGATTAGTGCAAGTCCCATGTTTTTTCTTCAAAAAACAAGCTCAAAATCGTATAATTATTATTGGAAAAATGGTAAAAAAAATCGAGGTGAGTTTGAAATTGCTATAACATTGTAAGTTTTTCGAAATTCGAAAACGATTCGAACAATAAACAAAATTACGTGAAATTTCACATTTTATTTTTTTTTGCATTTTTTTAGCAAAGGCTACCCCCTTATGAAATTTTTCAATTTTTGATGCGAAAAAATTTTTCGAGTTGAGTATACAGTATTGTAGATTATTGAAAAAAAATCGGATTAGTGCAAGTCCCATGTTTTTTCTTCAAAAAACAAGCTCAAAATCGTATAATTATTATTGGAAAAATGGTAAAAAAATCGAGGTGAGTTTGAAATTGCTGTAACATTGTTTGTTTTGCGAATTTCAAAATTCTGAGGACACCGTCGGATTCGTCAGGAAAATCCCTTTCTGTAATGGTGCTGAACGAAGCAATACTCTTTCCTATTTCCTTGAAAACTTTAGAGTATTGCTTCAAAATCGCATAATTAATATCCAAAAAATTCAAAAAAACCAACGTGAGTTTGCAATTGCTGTAACTTCCTTAGTTTTGCAAACTTCACAATTTTTCAGACACCGTTGGATTCGTGGGGAAAATCTCTTTCCGTAGTGGTGCTGGATGAAGGAATAGTGTAAAGTTTTCTATGAAAAACATCGCAAAAATCAAATCTATTTTAGCGTAAAAATTCAAGGTCATTTTTAAGGTCAATAACGCTGTAACTCCTTCATTTTTTCGAATTTCGATCATTTTCCAGCATTCCGCAGGTCGAAATTCGAAAACGATTCGAACAATAAACAAAATTACGTGAAATTTCACATTTTATTTTTTTGCATTTTTTTAGCAAAGGCTACCACCCCCTTATGAAATTTTTCAATTTTTGATGCGAAAAAATTTTTCGAGTTGAGTATACAGTATTGTAGATTATTGCAAAAAAATCGGATTAGTGCAAGTCCCATGTTTTTTCTTCAAAAAACAAGCTCAAAATCGTATAATTAATATTGGAAAAATGGTAAAAAAAATCGAGGTGAGTTTGAAATTGCTGTAACATTGTTAGTTTTGCGAATTTCTAAATTCTGAGGACACCGTCGGATTCGTCAGGAAAATCCTTTTCTGTAATGGTGCTGGACGAAGCAATACTCTTTCCTATTTCCTTGAAAACTTTAGAGTATTGCTTCAAAATCGCATAATTAATATCCAAAAAATTCAAAAAAACCAACGTGAGTTTGCAATTGCTGTAACTTCCTTAGTTTTGCAAACTTCACAATTTTTCAGACACCGTTGGATTCGTGGGGAAAATCTCTTTCCGTAGTGGTGCTGGATGAAGGAATAGTGTAAAGTTTTCTATGAAAAACATCGCAAAAATCAAATCTATTTTAGCGTAAAAATTCAAGGTCATTTTTAAGGTCAATAACGCTGTAACTCCTTCATTTTTTCGAATTTCGATCATTTTCCAGCATTCCGCAGTTCGAAATTCGAAAACGATTCGAACAATAAACAAAATTACGTGAAATTTCACATTTTATTTTTTTTGCATTTTTTTAGCAAAGGCTACCCCCTTATGAAATTTTTCAATTTTTGATGCGAAAACATTTTTCGAGTTGAGTATACAGTATTGTAGATTATTGCAAAAAAATCGGATTAGTGCAAGTCCCATGTTTTTTCTTCAAAAAACAAGCTCAAAATCGTATAATTATTATTGGAAAAATGGTAAAAAAATCGAGGTGAGTTTGAAATTGCTGTAACATTGTTTGTTTTGCGAATTTCAAAATTCTGAGGACACCGTCGGATTCGTCAGGAAAATCCCTTTCTGTAATGGTGCTGGACGAAGCAATACTCATTCCTATTTCCTTGAAAACTTTAGAGTATTGCTTCAAAATCGCATAATTAATATCCAAAAAATTCAAAAAAACCAACGTGAGTTTGCAATTGCTGTAACTTCCTTAGTTTTGCAAACTTCACAATTTTTCAGACACCGTTGGATTTGTGGGGAAAATCTCTTTCCGTAGTGGTGCTGGATGAAGGAATAGTGTAAAGTTTTCTATGAAAAGCATCGCAAAAATCAAATCTATTTTAGCGTAAAAATTCAAGGTCATTTTTAAGGTCAATAACGCTGTAACTCCTTAATTTTTTCGAATTTCGATCATTTTCCAGCATTCCGCAGTTCGAAATTCGAAAACGATTCGAACAATAAACAAAATTACGTGAAATTTCACATTTTATTTTTTTGCATTTTTTTAGCAAAGGCTACCCCCTTATGAAATGTTTCAATTTTTGATGCGAAAAAATTTTTCGAGTTGAGTATACAGTATTGTAGATTATTGCAAAAAAATCGGATTAGTGCAAGTCCCATGTTTTTTCTTCAAAAAACAAGCTCAAACTCGTATAATTAATATTGGAAAAATGGTAAAAAAAATCGAGGTGAGTTTGAAATTGCTGTAACATTGTTAGTTTTGCGAATTTCGAAAACGATTCGAACAATAAACAAAATTACGTGAAATTTCACATTTTATTTTTTTTTTGCATTTTTTTAGCAAAGGCTACCCCCTTATGAAATGTTTCAATTTTTGATGCGAAAAAATTTTTCGAGTTGAGTATACAGTATTGTAGATTATTGCAAAAAAATCGGATTAGTGCAAGTCCCATGTTTTTTCTTCAAAAAACAAGCTCAAAATCGTATAATTAATATTGGAAAAATGGTAAAAAAAATCGAGGTGAGTTTGAAATTGCTGTAACATTGTTAGTTTTGCGAATTTCGAAAACGATTCGAACAATAAACAAAATTACGTGAAATTTCACATTTTATTTTTTTTGCATTTTTTGCCTTATGAAATTTTTCAATTTTTGATGCGAAAAAATTTTTCGAGTTGAGTATACAGTATTGTAGATTATTGCAAAAAAATCGGATTAGTGCAAGTCCCATGTTTTTTCTTCAAAAAACAAGCTCAAAATCGTATAATTATTATTGGAAAAATGGTAAAAAAAATCGAGGTGAGTTTGAAATTGCTATAACATTGTAAGTTTTTCGAAATTCGAAAACGATTCGAACAATAAACAAAATTACGTGAAATTTCACATTTTTTTTTTTTTTGCATTTTTTTAGCAAAGGCTACCCCCTTATGAAATTTTTCAATTTTTGATGCGAAAAAATTTTTCGAGTTGAGTATACAGTATTGTAGATTATTGAAAAAAAATCGGATTAGTGCAAGTCCCATGTTTTTTCTTCAAAAAACAAGCTCAAAATCGTATAATTATTATTGGAAAAATGGTAAAAAAATCGAGGTGAGTTTGAAATTGCTGTAACATTGTTTGTTTTGCGAATTTCAAAATTCTGAGGACACCGTCGGATTCGTCAGGAAAATCCCTTTCTGTAATGGTGCTGAACGAAGCAATACTCTTTCCTATTTCCTTGAAAACTTTAGAGTATTGCTTCAAAATCGCATAATTAATATCCAAAAAATTCAAAAAAACCAACGTGAGTTTGCAATTGCTGTAACTTCCTTAGTTTTGCAAACTTCACAATTTTTCAGACACCGTTGGATTCGTGGGGAAAATCTCTTTCCGTAGTGGTGCTGGATGAAGGAATAGTGTAAAGTTTTCTATGAAAAACATCGCAAAAATCAAATCTATTTTAGCGTAAAAATTCAAGGTCATTTTTAAGGTCAATAACGCTGTAACTCCTTCATTTTTTCGAATTTCGATCATTTTCCAGCATTCCGCAGGTCGAAATTCGAAAACGATTCGAACAATAAACAAAATTACGTGAAATTTCACATTTTATTTTTTTGCATTTTTTTAGCAAAGGCTACCACCCCCTTATGAAATTTTTCAATTTTTGATGCGAAAAAATTTTTCGAGTTGAGTATACAGTATTGTAGATTATTGCAAAAAAATCGGATTAGTGTAAGTCCCATGTTTTTTCTTCAAAAAACAAGCTCAAAATCGTATAATTAATATTGGAAAAATGGTAAAAAAAATCGAGGTGAGTTTGAAATTGCTGTAACATTGTTAGTTTTGCGAATTTCTAAATTCTGAGGACACCGTCGGATTCGTCAGGAAAATCCTTTTCTGTAATGGTGCTGGACGAAGCAATACTCTTTCCTATTTCCTTGAAAACTTTAGAGTATTGCTTCAAAATCGCATAATTAATATCCAAAAAATTCAAAAAAACCAACGTGAGTTTGCAATTGCTGTAACTTCCTTAGTTTTGCAAACTTCACAATTTTTCAGACACCGTTGGATTCGTGGGGAAAATCTCTTTCCGTAGTGGTGCTGGATGAAGGAATAGTGTAAAGTTTTCTATGAAAAACATCGCAAAAATCAAATCTATTTTAGCGTAAAAATTCAAGGTCATTTTTAAGGTCAATAACGCTGTAACTCCTTAATTTTTTCGAATTTCGATCATTTTCCAGCATTCCGCAGTTCGAAATTCGAAAACGATTCGAACAATAAACAAATTTACGTGAAATTTCACATTTTATTTTTTTTGCATTTTTTGCCTTATGAAATTTTTCAATTTTTGATGCGAAAAAATTTTTCGAGTTGAGTATACAGTATTGTAGATTATTGCAAAAAAATCGGATTAGTGCAAGTCCCATGTTTTTTCTTCAAAAAACAAGCTCAAAATCGTATAATTATTATTGGAAAAATGGTAAAAAAATCGAGGTGAGTTTGAAATTGCTGTAACATTGTAAGTTTTTCGAAATTCGAAAACGATTCGAACAATAAACAAAATTACGTGAAATTTCACATTTTATTTTTTTTGCATTTTTTTAGCAAAGGCTACCCCCTTATGAAATTTTTCAATTTTTGATGCGAAAAAATTTTTCGAGTTGAGTATACAGTATTGTAGATTATTGCAAAAAAATCGGATTAGTGCAAGTCCCATGTTTTTTCTTCAAAAAACAAGCTCAAAATCGTATAATTATTATTGGAAAAATGGTAAAAAAATCGAGGTGAGTTTGAAATTGCTGTAACATTGTTAGTTTTGCGAATTTCAAAATTCTGAGGACACCGTCGGATTCGTCAGGAAAATCCCTTTCTGTAATGGTGCTGGACGAAGCAATACTCTTTCCTATTTCCTTGAAAACTTTAGAGTATTGCTTCAAAATCGCATAATTAATATCCAAAAAATTCAAAAAAACCAACGTGAGTTTGCAATTGCTGTAACTTCCTTAGTTTTGCAAACTTCACAATTTTTCAGACACCGTTGGATTCGTGGGGAAAATCTCTTTCCGTAGTGGTGCTGGATGAAGGAATAGTGTAAAGTTTTCTATGAAAAACATCGCAAAAATCAAATCTATTTTAGCGTAAAAATTCAAGGTCATTTTTAAGGTCAATAACGCTGTAACTCCTTAATTTTTTCGAATTTCGATCATTTTCCAGCATTCCGCAGTTCGAAATTCGAAAACGATTCGAACAATAAACAAAATTACGTGAAATTTCACATTTTATTTTTTTTGCATTTTTTTAGCAAAGGCTACCCCCTTATGAAATTTTTCAATTTTTGATGCGAAAAAATTTTTCGAGTTGAGTATACAGTATTGTAGATTATTGCAAAAAAATCGGATTAGTGCAAGTCCCATGTTTTTTCTTCAAAAAACAAGCTCAAAATCGTATAATTATTATTGGAAAAATGGTAAAAAAAATCGAGGTGAGTTTGAAATTGCTGTAACATTGTTAGTTTTGCGAATTTCAAAATTCTGAGGACACCTTCGGATTCGTCAGGAAAATCCCTTTCTGTAATGGTGCTGGACGAAGCAATACTCTTTCCTATTTCCTTGAAAACTTTAGAGTATTGCTTCAAAATCGCATAATTAATATCCAAAAAATTCAAAAAAACCAACGTGAGTTTGCAATTGCTGTAACTTCCTTAGTTTTGCAAACTTCACAATTTTTCAGACACCGTTGGATTCGTGGGGAAAATCTCTTTCCGTAGTGGTGCTGGATGAAGGAATAGTATAAAGTTTTCTATGAAAAACATCGCAAAAATCAAATCTATTTTAGCGTAAAAATTCAAGGTCATTTTTAAGGTCAATAACGCTGTAACTCCTTCATTTTTTCGAATTTCGATCATTTTCCAGCATTCCGCAGTTCGAAATTCGAAAACGATTCGAACAATAAACAAAATTACGTGAAATTTCACATTTTATCTTTTTTGCATTTTTTTAGCAAAGGCTACCCCCTTATGAAATTTTTCAATTTTTGATGCGAAAAAATTTTTCGAGTTGAGTATACAGTATTGTAGATTATTGCAAAAAAATCGGATTAGTGCAAGTCCCATGTTTTTTCTTCAAAAAACAAGCTCAAAATCGTATAATTATTATTGGAAAAATGGTAAAAAAAATCGAGGTGAGTTTGAAATTGCTGTAACATTGTTAGTTTTGCGAATTTCAAAATTCTGAGGACACCGTCGGATTCGTCAGGAAAATCCCTTTCTGTAATGGTGCTGGACGAAGCAATACTCTTTCCTATTTCCTTGAAAACTTTAGAGTATTGCTTCAAAATCGCATAATTAATATCCAAAAAATTCAAAAAAACCAATGTGAGTTTGCAATTGCTGTAACTTCCTTAGTTTTGCAAACTTCACAATTTTTCAGACACCGTTGGATTCGTGGGGAAAATCTCTTTCCGTAGTGGTGCTGGATGAAGGAATAGTGTACAGTTTTCTATGAAAAACATCGCAAAAATCAAATCTATTTTAGCGTAAAAATTCAAAGTCATTTTTAAGGTCAATAACGCTGTAACTCCTTAATTTTTTCGAATTTCGATCATTTTCCAGCATTCCGCAGTTCGAAATTCGAAAACGATTCGAACAATAAACAAAATTACGTGAAATTTCACATTTTAAAAAAAATCGGATTAGTGCAAGTCCCATGTTTTTTCTTCAAAAAACAAGCTCAAAATCGTATAATTATTATTGGAAAAATGGTAAAAAAAATCGAGGTGAGTTTGAAATTGCTGTAACATTGTTAGTTTTGCGAATTTCAAAATTCTGAGGACACCGTCGGATTCGTCAGGAAAATCCCTTTCTGTAATGGTGCTGGACGAAGCAATACTCTTTCCTATTTCCTTGAAAACTTTAGAGTATTGCTTCAAAATCGCATAATTAATATCCAAAAAATTCAAAAAAACCAACGTGAGTTTGCAATTGCTGTAACTTCCTTAGTTTTGCAAACTTCACAATTTTTCAGACACCGTTGGATTCGTGGGGAAAATCTCTTTCCGTAGTGGTGCTGGATGAAGGAATAGTGTAAAGTTTTCTATGAAAAACATCGCAAAAATCAAATCTATTTTAGCGTAAAAATTCAAGGTCATTTTTAAGGTCAATAACGCTGTAACTCCTTAATTTTTTCGAATTTCGATCATTTTCCAGCATTCCGCAGTTCGAAATTCGAAAACGATTCGAACAATAAACAAAATTACGTGAAATTTCACATTTTAAAAAAAATCGGATTAGTGCAAGTCCCATGTTTTTTCTTCAAAAAACAAGCTCAAAATCGTATAATTATTATTGGAAAAATGGTAAAAAAAATCGAGGTGAGTTTGAAATTGCTGTAACATTGTTAGTTTTGCGAATTTCAAAATTCTGAGGACACCGTCGGATTCGTCAGGAAAATCCCTTTCTGTAATGGTGCTGGACGAAGCAATACTCTTTCCTATTTCCTTGAAAACTTTAGAGTATTGCTTCAAAATCGCATAATTAATATCCAAAAAATTCAAAAAAACCAACGTGAGTTTGCAATTGCTGTAACTTCCTTAGTTTTGCAAACTTCACAATTTTTCAGACACCGTTGGATTCGTGGGGAAAATCTCTTTCCGTAGTGGTGCTGGATGAAGGAATAGTATAAAGTTTTCTATGAAAAACATCGCAAAAATCAAATCTATTTTAGCGTAAAAATTCAAGGTCATTTTTAAGGTCAATAACGCTGTAACTCCTTCATTTTTTCGAATTTCGATCATTTTCCAGCATTCCGCAGTTCGAAATTCGAAAACGATTCGAACAATAAACAAAATTACGTGAAATTTCACATTTTATCTTTTTTGCATTTTTTTAGCAAAGGCTACCCCCTTATGAAATTTTTCAATTTTTGATGCGAAAAAATTTTTCGAGTTGAGTATACAGTATTGTAGATTATTGCAAAAAAATCGGATTAGTGCAAGTCCCATGTTTTTTCTTCAAAAAACAAGCTCAAAATCGTATAATTATTATTGGAAAAATGGTAAAAAAAATCGAGGTGAGTTTGAAATTGCTGTAACATTGTTAGTTTTGCGAATTTCAAAATTCTGAGGACACCGTCGGATTCGTCAGGAAAATCCCTTTCTGTAATGGTGCTGGACGAAGCAATACTCTTTCCTATTTCCTTGAAAACTTTAGAGTATTGCTTCAAAATCGCATAATTAATATCCAAAAAATTCAAAAAAACCAATGTGAGTTTGCAATTGCTGTAACTTCCTTAGTTTTGCAAACTTCACAATTTTTCAGACACCGTTGGATTCGTGGGGAAAATCTCTTTCCGTAGTGGTGCTGGATGAAGGAATAGTGTACAGTTTTCTATGAAAAACATCGCAAAAATCAAATCTATTTTAGCGTAAAAATTCAAGGTCATTTTTAAGGTCAATAACGCTGTAACTCCTTAATTTTTTCGAATTTCGATCATTTTCCAGCATTCCGCAGTTCGAAATTCGAAAACGATTCGAACAATAAACAAAATTACGTGAAATTTCACATTTTAAAAAAAATCGGATTAGTGCAAGTCCCATGTTTTTTCTTCAAAAAACAAGCTCAAAATCGTATAATTATTATTGGAAAAATGGTAAAAAAAATCGAGGTGAGTTTGAAATTGCTGTAACATTGTTAGTTTTGCGAATTTCAAAATTCTGAGGACACCGTCGGATTCGTCAGGAAAATCCCTTTCTGTAATGGTGCTGGACGAAGCAATACTCTTTCCTATTTCCTTGAAAACTTTAGAGTATTGCTTCAAAATCGCATAATTAATATCCAAAAAATTCAAAAAAACCAACGTGAGTTTGCAATTGCTGTAACTTCCTTAGTTTTGCAAACTTCACAATTTTTCAGACACCGTTGGATTCGTGGGGAAAATCTCTTTCCGTAGTGGTGCTGGATGAAGGAATAGTGTAAAGTTTTCTATGAAAAACATCGCAAAAATCAAATCTATTTTAGCGTAAAAATTCAAGGTCATTTTTAAGGTCAATAACGCTGTAACTCCTTAATTTTTTCGAATTTCGATCATTTTCCAGCATTCCGCAGTTCGAAAACGATTCGAACAATAAACAAAATTACGTGAAATTTCACATTTTATTTTTTTTGCATTTTTTTAGCAAAGGCTACCCCCTTATGAAATTTTTCAATTTTTGATGCGAAAAAATTTTTCGAGTTGAGTATACAGTATTGTAGATTATTGCAAAAAAATCGGATTAGTGCAAGTCCCATGTTTTTTCTTCAAAAAACAAGCTCAAAATCGTATAATTATTATTGGAAAAATGGTAAAAAAAATCGAGGTGAGTTTGAAATTGCTGTAACATTGTTAGTTTTGCGAATTTCAAAATTCTGAGGACACCGTCGGATTCGTCAGGAAAATCCCTTTCTGTAATGGTGCTGGACGAAGCAATACTCTTTCCTATTTCCTTGAAAACTTTAGAGTATTGCTTCAAAATCGCATAATTAATATCCAAAAAATTCAAAAAAACCAATGTGAGTTTGCAATTGCTGTAACTTCCTTAGTTTTGCAAACTTCACAATTTTTCAGACACCGTTGGATTCGTGGGGAAAATCTCTTTCCGTAGTGGTGCTGGATGAAGGAATAGTGTACAGTTTTCTATGAAAAACATCGCAAAAATCAAATCTATTTTAGCGTAAAAATTCAAGGTCATTTTTAAGGTCAATAACGCTGTAACTCCTTAATTTTTTCGAATTTCGATCATTTTCCAGCATTCCGCAGTTCGAAATTCGAAAACGATTCGAACAATAAACAAAATTACGTGAAATTTCACATTTTAAAAAAAATCGGATTAGTGCAAGTCCCATGTTTTTTCTTCAAAAAACAAGCTCAAAATCGTATAATTATTATTGGAAAAATGGTAAAAAAAATCGAGGTGAGTTTGAAATTGCTGTAACATTGTTAGTTTTGCGAATTTCAAAATTCTGAGGACACCGTCGGATTCGTCAGGAAAATCCCTTTCTGTAATGGTGCTGGACGAAGCAATACTCTTTCCTATTTCCTTGAAAACTTTAGAGTATTGCTTCAAAATCGCATAATTAATATCCAAAAAATTCAAAAAAACCAACGTGAGTTTGCAATTGCTGTAACTTCCTTAGTTTTGCAAACTTCACAATTTTTCAGACACCGTTGGATTCGTGGGGAAAATCTCTTTCCGTAGTGGTGCTGGATGAAGGAATAGTGTAAAGTTTTCTATGAAAAACATCGCAAAAATCAAATCTATTTTAGCGTAAAAATTCAAGGTCATTTTTAAGGTCAATAACGCTGTAACTCCTTAATTTTTTCGAATTTCGATCATTTTCCAGCATTCCGCAGTTCGAAAACGATTCGAACAATAAACAAAATTACGTGAAATTTCACATTTTATTTTTTTTGCATTTTTTTAGCAAAGGCTACCCCCTTATGAAATTTTTCAATTTTTGATGCGAAAAAATTTTTCGAGTTGAGTATACAGTATTGTAGATTATTGCAAAAAAATCGGATTAGTGCAAGTCCCATGTTTTTTCTTCAAAAAACAAGCTCAAAATCGTATAATTATTATTGGAAAAATGGTAAAAAAATCGAGGTGAGTTTGAAATTGCTGTAACATTGTTAGTTTTGCGAATTTCAAAATTCTGAGGACACCGTCGGATTCGTCAGGAAAATCCCTTTCTGTAATGGTGCTGAACGAAGCAATACTCTTTCCTATTTCCTTGAAAACTTTAGAGTATTGCTTCAAAATCGCATAATTAATATCCAAAAAATTCAAAAAAACCAACGTGAGTTTGCAATTGCTGTAACTTCCTTAGTTTTGCAAACTTCACAATTTTTCTGACACCGTTGGATTCGTGGGGAAAATCTCTTTCCGTAGTGGTGCTGGATGAAGGAATAGTGTAAAGTTTTCTATGAAAAACATCGCAAAAATCAAATCTATTTTAGCGTAAAAATTCAAGGTCATTTTTAAGGTCAATAACGCTGTAACTCCTTCATTTTTTCGAATTTCGATCATTTTCCAGCATTCCGCAGGTCGAAATTCGAAAACGATTCGAACAATAAACAAAATTACGTGAAATTTCACATTTTATTTTTTTTGCATTTTTTTAGCAAAGGCTACCACCCCCTTATGAAATTTTTCAATTTTTGATGCGAAAAAATTTTTCGAGTTGAGTATACAGTATTGTAGATTATTGCAAAAAAATCGGATTAGTGCAAGTCCCATGTTTTTTCTTCAAAAAACAAGCTCAAAATCGTATAATTAATATTGGAAAAATGGTAAAAAAAATCGAGGTGAGTTTGAAATTGCTGTAACATTGTTAGTTTTGCGAATTTCAAAATTCTGAGGACACCGTCGGATTCGTCAGGAAAATCCTTTTCTGTAATGGTGCTGGACGAAGCAATACTCTTTCCTATTTCCTTGAAAACTTTAGAGTATTGCTTCAAAATCGCATAATTAATATCCAAAAAATTCAAAAAAACCAACGTGAGTTTGCAATTGCTGTAACTTCCTTAGTTTTGCAAACTTCACAATTTTTCAGACACCGTTGGATTCGTGGGGAAAATCTCTTTCCGTAGTGGTGCTGGATGAAGGAATAGTGTAAAGTTTTCTATGAAAAACATCGCAAAAATCAAATCTATTTTAGCGTAAAAATTCAAGGTCATTTTTAAGGTCAATAACGCTGTAACTCCTTAATTTTTTCGAATTTCGATCATTTTCCAGCATTCCGCAGTTCGAAATTCGAAAACGATTCGAACAATAAACAAATTTACGTGAAATTTCACATTTTATTTTTTTTGCATTTTTTGCCTTATGAAATTTTTCAATTTTTGATGCGAAAAAATTTTTCGAGTTGAGTATACAGTATTGTAGATTATTGCAAAAAAATCGGATTAGTGCAAGTCCCATGTTTTTTCTTCAAAAAACAAGCTCAAAATCGTATAATTATTATTGGAAAAATGGTAAAAAAATCGAGGTGAGTTTGAAATTGCTGTAACATTGTAAGTTTTTCGAAATTCGAAAACGATTCGAACAATAAACAAAATTACGTGAAATTTCACATTTTATTTTTTTTGCATTTTTTTAGCAAAGGCTACCCCCTTATGAAATTTTTCAATTTTTGATGCGAAAAAATTTTTCGAGTTGAGTATACAGTATTGTAGATTATTGCAAAAAAATCGGATTAGTGCAAGTCCCATGTTTTTTCTTCAAAAAACAAGCTCAAAATCGTATAATTATTATTGGAAAAATGGTAAAAAAATCGAGGTGAGTTTGAAATTGCTGTAACATTGTTAGTTTTGCGAATTTCAAAATTCTGAGGACACCGTCGGATTCGTCAGGAAAATCCCTTTCTGTAATGGTGCTGGACGAAGCAATACTCTTTCCTATTTCCTTGAAAACTTTAGAGTATTGCTTCAAAATCGCATAATTAATATCCAAAAAATTCAAAAAAACCAATGTGAGTTTGCAATTGCTGTAACTTCCTTAGTTTTGCAAACTTCACAATTTTTCAGACACCGTTGGATTCGTGGGGAAAATCTCTTTCCGTAGTGGTGCTGGATGAAGGAATAGTGTACAGTTTTCTATGAAAAACATCGCAAAAATCAAATCTATTTTAGCGTAAAAATTCAAGGTCATTTTTAAGGTCAATAACGCTGTAACTCCTTAATTTTTTCGAATTTCGATCATTTTCCAGCATTCCGCAGTTCGAAATTCGAAAACGATTCGAACAATAAACAAAATTACGTGAAATTTCACATTTTAAAAAAAATCGGATTAGTGCAAGTCCCATGTTTTTTCTTCAAAAAACAAGCTCAAAATCGTATAATTATTATTGGAAAAATGGTAAAAAAAATCGAGGTGAGTTTGAAATTGCTGTAACATTGTTAGTTTTGCGAATTTCAAAATTCTGAGGACACCGTCGGATTCGTCAGGAAAATCCCTTTCTGTAATGGTGCTGGACGAAGCAATACTCTTTCCTATTTCCTTGAAAACTTTAGAGTATTGCTTCAAAATCGCATAATTAATATCCAAAAAATTCAAAAAAACCAACGTGAGTTTGCAATTGCTGTAACTTCCTTAGTTTTGCAAACTTCACAATTTTTCAGACACCGTTGGATTCGTGGGGAAAATCTCTTTCCGTAGTGGTGCTGGATGAAGGAATAGTGTAAAGTTTTCTATGAAAAACATCGCAAAAATCAAATCTATTTTAGCGTAAAAATTCAAGGTCATTTTTAAGGTCAATAACGCTGTAACTCCTTCATTTTTTCGAATTTCGATCATTTTCCAGCATTCCGCAGTTCGAAATTCGAAAACGATTCGAACAATAAACAAAATTACGTGAAATTTCACATTTTAAAAAAAATCGGATTAGTGCAAGTCCCATGTTTTTTCTTCAAAAAACAAGCTCAAAATCGTATAATTATTATTGGAAAAATGGTAAAAAAAATCGAGGTGAGTTTGAAATTGCTGTAACATTGTTAGTTTTGCGAATTTCAAAATTCTGAGGACACCGTCGGATTCGTCAGGAAAATCCCTTTCTGTAATGGTGCTGGACGAAGCAATACTCTTTCCTATTTCCTTGAAAACTTTAGAGTATTGCTTCAAAATCGCATAATTAATATCCAAAAAATTCAAAAAAACCAACGTGAGTTTGCAATTGCTGTAACTTCCTTAGTTTTGCAAACTTCACAATTTTTCAGACACCGTTGGATTCGTGGGGAAAATCTCTTTCCGTAGTGGTGCTGGATGAAGGAATAGTATAAAGTTTTCTATGAAAAACATCGCAAAAATCAAATCTATTTTAGCGTAAAAATTCAAGGTCATTTTTAAGGTCAATAACGCTGTAACTCCTTCATTTTTTCGAATTTCGATCATTTTCCAGCATTCCGCAGTTCGAAATTCGAAAACGATTCGAACAATAAACAAAATTACGTGAAATTTCACATTTTATTTTTTGCATTTTTTTAGCAAAGGCTACCCCCTTATGAAATTTTTCAATTTTTGATGCGAAAAAATTTTTCGAGTTGAGTATACAGTATTGTAGATTATTGCAAAAAAATCGGATTAGTGCAAGTCCCATGTTTTTTCTTCAAAAAACAAGCTCAAAATCGTATAATTATTATTGGAAAAATGGTAAAAAAATCGAGGTGAGTTTGAAATTGCTGTAACATTGTTAGTTTTGCGAATTTCAAAATTCTGAGGACACCGTCGGATTCGTCAGGAAAATCCCTTTCTGTAATGGTGCTGGACGAAGCAATACTCTTTCCTATTTCCTTGAAAACTTTAGAGTATTGCTTCAAAATCGCATAATTAATATCCAAAAAATTCAAAAAAACCAATGTGAGTTTGCAATTGCTGTAACTTCCTTAGTTTTGCAAACTTCACAATTTTTCAGACACCGTTGGATTCGTGGGGAAAATCTCTTTCCGTAGTGGTGCTGGATGAAGGAATAGTGTACAGTTTTCTATGAAAAACATCGCAAAAATCAAATCTATTTTAGCGTAAAAATTCAAGGTCATTTTTAAGGTCAATAACGCTGTAACTCCTTAATTTTTTCGAATTTCGATCATTTTCCAGCATTCCGCAGTTCGAAATTCGAAAACGATTCGAACAATAAACAAAATTACGTGAAATTTCACATTTTAAAAAAAATCGGATTAGTGCAAGTCCCATGTTTTTTCTTCAAAAAACAAGCTCAAAATCGTATAATTATTATTGGAAAAATGGTAAAAAAAATCGAGGTGAGTTTGAAATTGCTGTAACATTGTTAGTTTTGCGAATTTCAAAATTCTGAGGACACCGTCGGATTCGTCAGGAAAATCCCTTTCTGTAATGGTGCTGGACGAAGCAATACTCTTTCCTATTTCCTTGAAAACTTTAGAGTATTGCTTCAAAATCGCATAATTAATATCCAAAAAATTCAAAAAAACCAACGTGAGTTTGCAATTGCTGTAACTTCCTTAGTTTTGCAAACTTCACAATTTTTCAGACACCGTTGGATTCGTGGGGAAAATCTCTTTCCGTAGTGGTGCTGGATGAAGGAATAGTGTAAAGTTTTCTATGAAAAACATCGCAAAAATCAAATCTATTTTAGCGTAACAATTCAAGGTCATTTTTAAGGTCAATAACGCTGTAACTCCTTAATTTTTTCGAATTTCGATCATTTTCCAGCATTCCGCAGTTCGAAATTCGAAAACGATTCGAACAATAAACAAAATTACGTGAAATTTCACATTTTAAAAAAAATCGGATTAGTGCAAGTCCCATGTTTTTTCTTCAAAAAACAAGCTCAAAATCGTATAATTATTATTGGAAAAATGGTAAAAAAAATCGAGGTGAGTTTGAAATTGCTGTAACATTGTTAGTTTTGCGAATTTCAAAATTCTGAGGACACCGTCGGATTCGTCAGGAAAATCCCTTTCTGTAATGGTGCTGGACGAAGCAATACTCTTTCCTATTTCCTTGAAAACTTTAGAGTATTGCTTCAAAATCGCATAATTAATATCCAAAAAATTCAAAAAAACCAACGTGAGTTTGCAATTGCTGTAACTTCCTTAGTTTTGCAAACTTCACAATTTTTCAGACACCGTTGGATTCGTGGGGAAAATCTCTTTCCGTAGTGGTGCTGGATGAAGGAATAGTATAAAGTTTTCTATGAAAAACATCGCAAAAATCAAATCTATTTTAGCGTAAAAATTCAAGGTCATTTTTAAGGTCAATAACGCTGTAACTCCTTCATTTTTTCGAATTTCGATCATTTTCCAGCATTCCGCAGTTCGAAATTCGAAAACGATTCGAACAATAAACAAAATTACGTGAAATTTCACATTTTATCTTTTTTGCATTTTTTTAGCAAAGGCTACCCCCTTATGAAATTTTTCAATTTTTGATGCGAAAAAATTTTTCGAGTTGAGTATACAGTATTGTAGATTATTGCAAAAAAATCGGATTAGTGCAAGTCCCATGTTTTTTCTTCAAAAAACAAGCTCAAAATCGTATAATTATTATTGGAAAAATGGTAAAAAAAATCGAGGTGAGTTTGAAATTGCTGTAACATTGTTAGTTTTGCGAATTTCAAAATTCTGAGGACACCGTCGGATTCGTCAGGAAAATCCCTTTCTGTAATGGTGCTGGACGAAGCAATACTCTTTCCTATTTCCTTGAAAACTTTAGAGTATTGCTTCAAAATCGCATAATTAATATCCAAAAAATTCAAAAAAACCAATGTGAGTTTGCAATTGCTGTAACTTCCTTAGTTTTGCAAACTTCACAATTTTTCAGACACCGTTGGATTCGTGGGGAAAATCTCTTTCCGTAGTGGTGCTGGATGAAGGAATAGTGTACAGTTTTCTATGAAAAACATCGCAAAAATCAAATCTATTTTAGCGTAAAAATTCAAGGTCATTTTTAAGGTCAATAACGCTGTAACTCCTTAATTTTTTCGAATTTCGATCATTTTCCAGCATTCCGCAGTTCGAAATTCGAAAACGATTCGAACAATAAACAAAATTACGTGAAATTTCACATTTTAAAAAAAATCGGATTAGTGCAAGTCCCATGTTTTTTCTTCAAAAAACAAGCTCAAAATCGTATAATTATTATTGGAAAAATGGTAAAAAAAATCGAGGTGAGTTTGAAATTGCTGTAACATTGTTAGTTTTGCGAATTTCAAAATTCTGAGGACACCGTCGGATTCGTCAGGAAAATCCCTTTCTGTAATGGTGCTGGACGAAGCAATACTCTTTCCTATTTCCTTGAAAACTTTAGAGTATTGCTTCAAAATCGCATAATTAATATCCAAAAAATTCAAAAAAACCAACGTGAGTTTGCAATTGCTGTAACTTCCTTAGTTTTGCAAACTTCACAATTTTTCAGACACCGTTGGATTCGTGGGGAAAATCTCTTTCCGTAGTGGTGCTGGATGAAGGAATAGTGTAAAGTTTTCTATGAAAAACATCGCAAAAATCAAATCTATTTTAGCGTAAAAATTCAAGGTCATTTTTAAGGTCAATAACGCTGTAACTCCTTAATTTTTTCGAATTTCGATCATTTTCCAGCATTCCGCAGTTCGAAATTCGAAAACGATTCGAACAATAAACAAAATTACGTGAAATTTCACATTTTAAAAAAAATCGGATTAGTGCAAGTCCCATGTTTTTTCTTCAAAAAACAAGCTCAAAATCGTATAATTATTATTGGAAAAATGGTAAAAAAAATCGAGGTGAGTTTGAAATTGCTGTAACATTGTTAGTTTTGCGAATTTCAAAATTCTGAGGACACCGTCGGATTCGTCAGGAAAATCCCTTTCTGTAATGGTGCTGGACGAAGCAATACTCTTTCCTATTTCCTTGAAAACTTTAGAGTATTGCTTCAAAATCGCATAATTAATATCCAAAAAATTCAAAAAACCAACGTGAGTTTGCAATTGCTGTAACTTCCTTAGTTTTGCAAACTTCACAATTTTTCAGACACCGTTGGATTCGTGGGGAAAATCTCTTTCCGTAGTGGTGCTGGATGAAGGAATAGTGTAAAGTTTTCTATGAAAAACATCGCAAAAATCAAATCTATTTTAGCGTAAAAATTCAAGGTCATTTTTAAGGTCAATAACGCTGTAACTCCTTAATTTTTTCGAATTTCGATCATTTTCCAGCATTCCGCAGTTCGAAATTCGAAAACGATTCGAACAATAAACAAAATTACGTGAAATTTCACATTTTATTTTTTTTGCATTTTTTTAGCAAAGGCTACACCCTTATGAAATTTTTCAATTTTTGATGCGAAAAAATTTTTCGAGTTGAGTATACAGTATTGTAGATTATTGCAAAAAAATCGGATTAGTGCAAGTCCCATGTTTTTTCTTCAAAAAACAAGCTCAAAATCGTATAATTATTATTGGAAAAATGGTAAAAAAAATCGAGGTGAGTTTGAAATTGCTGTAACATTGTTAGTTTTGCGAATTTCAAAATTCTGAGGACACCGTCGGATTCGTCAGGAAAATCCCTTTCTGTAATGGTGCTGGACGAAGCAATACTCTTTCCTATTTCCTTGAAAACTTTAGAGTATTGCTTCAAAATCGCATAATTAATATCCAAAAAATTCAAAAAAACCAACGTGAGTTTGCAATTGCTGTAACTTCCTTAGTTTTGCAAACTTCACAATTTTTCAGACACCGTTGGATTCGTGGGGAAAATCTCTTTCCGTAGTGGTGCTGGATGAAGGAATAGTGTAAAGTTTTCTATGAAAAACATCGCAAAAATCAAATCTATTTTAGCGTAAAATTCAAGGTCATTTTTAAGGTCAATAACGCTGTAACTCCTTAATTTTTTCGAATTTCGATCATTTTCCAGCATTCCGCAGTTCGAAATTCGAAAACGATTCGAACAATAAACAAAATTACGTGAAATTTCACATTTTATTTTTTTTGCATTTTTTTAGCAAAGGCTACCCCCTTATGAAATTTTTCAATTTTTGATGCGAAAAAATTTTTCGAGTTGAGTATACAGTATTGTAGATTATTGCAAAAAAATCGGATTAGTGCAAGTCCCATGTTTTTTCTTCAAAAAACAAGCTCAAAATCGTATAATTATTATTGGAAAAATGGTAAAAAAAATCGAGGTGAGTTTGAAATTGCTGTAACATTGTTAGTTTTGCGAATTTCAAAATTCTGAGGACACCGTCGGATTCGTCAGGAAAATCCCAAGTCCCATGTTTTTTCTTCAAAAAACAAGCTCAAAATCGTATAATTATTATTGAAAAAATGGTAAAAAAAAATCGAGGTGAGTTTGAAATTGCTGTAACATTGTTAGTTTTGCGAATTTCAAAATTCTGAGGACACCGTCGGATTCGTCAGGAAAATCCCTTTCTGTAATGGTGCTGGACGAAGCAATACTCTTTCCTATTTCCTTGAAAACTTTAGAGTATTGCTTCAAAATCGCATAATTAATATCCAAAAAATTCAAAAAAACCAATGTGAGTTTGCAATTGCTGTAACTTGTGAGTTTGCAATTGCTGTAACTTCCTTAGTTTTGCAAGCTTCACAATTTTTCAGACACCGTTGGATTCGTGGGGAAAATCTCTTTCCGTAGTGGTGCTGGATGAAGGAATAGTGTAAAGTTTTCTATGAAAAACATCGCAAAAATCAAATCTATTTTAGCGTAAAAATTCAAGGTCATTTTTAAGGTCAATAACGCTGTAACTCCTTAATTTTTTCGAATTTCGATCATTTTCCAGCATTCCGCAGTTCGAAATTCGAAAACGATTCGAACAATAAACAAAATTACGTGAAATTTCACATTTTATTTTTTTTGCATTTTTTTAGCAAAGGCTACCCCCTTATGAAATTTTTAAATTTTTGATGCGAAAAAATTTTTCGAGTTGAGTATACAGTATTGTAGATTATTGCAAAAAATCGGATTAGTGCAAGTCCCATGTTTTTTCTTCAAAAAACAAGCTCAAAATCGTATAATTATTATTGGAAAAATGGTAAAAAAAATCGAGGTGAGTTTGAAATTGCTGTAACATTGTTAGTTTTGCGAATTTCAAAATTCTGAGGACACCGTCGGATTCGTCAGGAAAATCCCTTTCTGTAATGGTGCTGGACGAAGCAATACTCTTTCCTATTTCCTTGAAAACTTTAGAGTATTGCTTCAAAATCGCATAATTAATATCCAAAAAATTCAAAAAAACCAATGTGAGTTTGCAATTGCTGTAACTTCCTTAGTTTTGCAAACTTCACAATTTTTCAGACACCGTTGGATTCGTGGGGAAAATCTCTTTCCGTAGTGGTGCTGGATGAAGGAATAGTGTAAAGTTTTCTATGAAAAACATCGCAAAAATCAAATCTATTTTAGCGTAAAAATTCAAGGTCATTTTTAAGGTCAATAACGCTGTAACTCCTTAATTTTTTCGAATTTCGATCATTTTCCAGCATTCCGCAGTTCGAAATTCGAAAACGATTCGAACAATAAACAAAATTACGTGAAATTTCACATATTATTTTTTTTTGCATTTTTTTAGCAAAGGCTACCCCCTTATGAAATTTTTCAATTTTTGATGCGAAAAAATTTTTCGAGTTGAGTATACAGTATTGTAGATTATTGCAAAAAAATCGGATTAGTGCAAGTCCCATGTTTTTTCTTCAAAAAACAAGCTCAAAATCGTATAATTATTATTGGAAAAATGGTAAAAAAAATCGAGGTGAGTTTGAAATTGCTGTACCATTGTTAGTTTTGCGAATTTCAAAATTCTGAGGACACCGTCGGATTCGTCAAGAAAATCCCAAGTCCCATGTTTTTTCTTCAAAAAACAAGCTCAAAATCGTATAATTATTATTGAAAAAATGGTAAAAAAAATCGAGGTGAGTTTGAAATTGCTGTAACATTGTTAGTTTTGCGAATTTCAAAATTCTGAGGACACCGTCGGATTCGTCAGGAAAATCCCTTTCTGTAATGGTGCTGGACGAAGCAATACTCTTTCCTATTTCCTTGAAAACTTTAGAGTATTGCTTCAAAATCGCATAATTAATATCCAAAAAATTCAAAAAAACCAACGTGAGTTTGCAATTGCTGTAACTTCCTTAGTTTTGCAAACTTCACAATTTTTCAGACACCGTTGGATTCGTGGGGAAAATCTCTTTCCGTAGTGGTGCTGGATGAAGGAATAGTGTAAAGTTTTCTATGAAAAACATCGCAAAAATCAAATTTATTTTAGCGTAAAAATTCAAGGTGATTTTTAAGGTCAATAACGCTGTAATTCCTTAATTTTTTCGAATTTCGATCATTTTCCAGCATTCCGCAGTTCGAAATTCGAAAACGATTCGAACAATAAACAAAATTACGTGAAATTTCACATTTTATTTTTTTTGCATTTTTTTAGCAAAGGCTACCCCCTTATGAAATTTTTCAATTTTTGATGCGAAAAAATTTTTCGAGTTGAGTATACAGTATTGTAGATTATTGCAAAAAAATCGGATTAGTGCAAGTCCCATGTTTTTTCTTCAAAAAACAAGCTCAAAATCGTATAATTATTATTGGAAAAATGGTAAAAAAATCGAGGTGAGTTTGAAATTGCTGTAACATTGTTAGTTTTGCGAATTTCAAAATTCTGAGGACACCGTCGGATTCGTCAGGAAAATCCCTTTCTGTAATGGTGCTGGACGAAGCAATACTCTTTCCTATTTCCTTGAAAACTTTAGAGTATTGCTTCAAAATCGCATAATTAATATCCAAAAAATTCAAAAAAACCAACGTGAGTTTGCAATTGCTGTAACTTCCTTAGTTTTGCAAACTTCACAATTTTTCAGACACCGTTGGATTCGTGGAGAAAATCTCTTTCCGTAGTGGTGCTGGATGGAGGAATAGTGTAAAGTTTTCTATGAAAAACATCGCAAAAATCAAATCTATTTTAGCGTAAAAATTCAAGGTCATTTTTAAGGTCAATAACGCTGTAACTCCTTAATTTTTTCGAATTTCGATCATTTTCCAGCATTCCGCAGTTCGAAGTTCGAAAACGATTCGAATAATAAACAAAATTACGTGAAATTTCACATTTTATTTTTTTTTGCATTTTTTAAATTTTTGATGCGAAAAAATTTTTCGAGTTGAGTATACAGTATTGTAGATTATTGCAAAAAAATCGGATTAGTGCAAGTCCCATGTTTTTTCTTCAAAAAACAAGCTCAAAATCGTATAATTATTATTGGAAAAATGGTAAAAAAAATCGAGGTGAGTTTGAAATTGCTGTAACATTGTTAGTTTTGCGAATTTCAAAATTCTGAGGACACCGTCGGATTCGTCAGGAAAATCCCAAGTCCCATGTTTTTTCTTCAAAAAACAAGCTCAAAATCGTATAATTATTATTGAAAAAATGGTAAAAAAAATCGAGGTGAGTTTGAAATTGCTGTAACATTGTTAGTTTTGCGAATTTCAAAATTCTGAGGACACCGTCGGATTCGTCAGGAAAATCCCTTTCTGTAATGGTGCTGGACGAAGCAATACTCTTTCCTATTTCCTTGAAAACTTTAGAGTATTGCTTCAAAATCGCATAATTAATATCCAAAAAATTCAAAAAAACCAACGTGAGTTTGCAATTGCTGTAACTTCCTTAGTTTTGCAAACTTCACAATTTTTCAGACACCGTTGGATTCGTGGGGAAAATTTCTTTCCGTAGTGGTGCTGGATGAAGGAATAGTGTAAAGTTTTCTATGAAAAACATCCCAAAAATCAAATCTATTTTAGCGTAAAAATTCAAGGTCATTTTTAAGGTCAATAACGCTGTAACTCCTTAATTTTTTCGAATTTCGATCATTTTCCAGCATTCCGCAGTTCGAAATTCGAAAACGATTCGAACAATAAACAAAATTACGTGAAATTTCACATTTTATTTTTTTTGCATTTTTTTAGCAAAGGCTACCCCCTTATGAAATTTTTCAATTTTTGATGCGAAAAAATTTTTCGAGTTGAGTATACAGTATTGTAGATTATTGCAAAAAAATCGGATTAGTGCAAGTCCCATGTTTTTTCTTCAAAAAACAAGCTCAAAATCGTATAATTATTATTGGAAAAATGGTAAAAAAATCGAGGTGAGTTTGAAATTGCTGTAACATTGTTAGTTTTGCGAATTTCAAAATTCTGAGGACACCGTCGGATTCGTCAGGAAAATCCCTTTCTGTAATGGTGCTGGACGAAGCAATACTCTTTCCTATTTCCTTGAAAACTTTAGAGTATTGCTTCAAAATCGCATAATTAATATCCAAAAAATTCAAAAAAACCAACGTGAGTTTGCAATTGCTGTAACTTCCTTAGTTTTGCAAACTTCACAATTTTTCAGACACCGTTGGATTCGTGGAGAAAATCTCTTTCCGTAGTGGTGCTGGATGGAGGAATAGTGTAAAGTTTTCTATGAAAAACATCGCAAAAATCAAATCTATTTTAGCGTAAAAATTCAAGGTCATTTTTAAGGTCAATAACGCTGTAACTCCTTAATTTTTTCGAATTTCGATCATTTTCCAGCATTCCGCAGTTCGAAGTTCGAAAACGATTCGAATAATAAACAAAATTACGTGAAATTTCACATTTTATTTTTTTTTGCATTTTTTAAATTTTTGATGCGAAAAAATTTTTCGAGTTGAGTATACAGTATTGTAGATTATTGCAAAAAAATCGGATTAGTGCAAGTCCCATGTTTTTTCTTCAAAAAACAAGCTCAAAATCGTATAATTATTATTGGAAAAATGGTAAAAAAAATCGAGGTGAGTTTGAAATTGCTGTACCATTGTTAGTTTTGCGAATTTCAAAATTCTGAGGACACCGTCGGATTCGTCAGGAAAATCCCAAGTCCCATGTTTTTTCTTCAAAAAACAAGCTCAAAATCGTATAATTATTATTGAAAAAATGGTAAAAAAAATCGAGGTGAGTTTGAAATTGCTGTAACATTGTTAGTTTTGCGAATTTCAAAATTCTGAGGACACCGTCGGATTCGTCAGGAAAATCCCTTTCTGTAATGGTGCTGGACGAAGCAATACTCTTTCCTATTTCCTTGAAAACTTTAGAGTATTGCTTCAAAATCGCATAATTAATATCCAAAAAATTCAAAAAAACCAATGTGAGTTTGCAATTGCTGTAACTTGTGAGTTTGCAATTGCTGTAACTTCCTTAGTTTTGCAAGCTTCACAATTTTTCAGACACCGTTGGATTCGTGGGGAAAATCTCTTTCCGTAGTGGTGCTGGATGAAGGAATAGTGTAAAGTTTTCTATGAAAAACATCGCAAAAATCAAATCTATTTTAGCGTAAAAATTCAAGGTCATTTTTAAGGTCAATAACGCTGTAACTCCTTAATTTTTTCGAATTTCGATCATTTTCCAGCATTCCGCAGTTCGAAATTCGAAAACGATTCGAACAATAAACAAAATTACGTGAAATTTCACATTTTATTTTTTTTGCATTTTTTTAGCAAAGGCTACCCCCTTATGAAATTTTTAAATTTTTGATGCGAAAAAATTTTTCGAGTTGAGTATACAGTATTGTAGATTATTGCAAAAAATCGGATTAGTGCAAGTCCCATGTTTTTTCTTCAAAAAACAAGCTCAAAATCGTATAATTATTATTGGAAAAATGGTAAAAAAAATCGAGGTGAGTTTGAAATTGCTGTAACATTGTTAGTTTTGCGAATTTCAAAATTCTGAGGACACCGTCGGATTCGTCAGGAAAATCCCTTTCTGTAATGGTGCTGGACGAAGCAATACTCTTTCCTATTTCCTTGAAAACTTTAGAGTATTGCTTCAAAATCGCATAATTAATATCCAAAAAATTCAAAAAAACCAACGTGAGTTTGCAATTGCTGTAACTTCCTTAGTTTTGCAAACTTCACAATTTTTCAGACACCGTTGGATTCGTGGAGAAAATCTCTTTCCGTAGTGGTGCTGGATGGAGGAATAGTGTAAAGTTTTCTATGAAAAACATCGCAAAAATCAAATCTATTTTAGCGTAAAAATTCAAGGTCATTTTTAAGGTCAATAACGCTGTAACTCCTTAATTTTTTCGAATTTCGATCATTTTCCAGCATTCCGCAGTTCGAAGTTCGAAAACGATTCGAATAATAAACAAAATTACGTGAAATTTCACATTTTATTTTTTTTTGCATTTTTTAAATTTTTGATGCGAAAAAATTTTTCGAGTTGAGTATACAGTATTGTAGATTATTGCAAAAAAATCGGATTAGTGCAAGTCCCATGTTTTTTCTTCAAAAAACAAGCTCAAAATCGTATAATTATTATTGGAAAAATGGTAAAAAAAATCGAGGTGAGTTTGAAATTGCTGTACCATTGTTAGTTTTGCGAATTTCAAAATTCTGAGGACACCGTCGGATTCGTCAGGAAAATCCCAAGTCCCATGTTTTTTCTTCAAAAAACAAGCTCAAAATCGTATAATTATTATTGAAAAAATGGTAAAAAAAATCGAGGTGAGTTTGAAATTGCTGTAACATTGTTAGTTTTGCGAATTTCAAAATTCTGAGGACACCGTCGGATTCGTCAGGAAAATCCCTTTCTGTAATGGTGCTGGACGAAGCAATACTCTTTCCTATTTCCTTGAAAACTTTAGAGTATTGCTTCAAAATCGCATAATTAATATCCAAAAAATTCAAAAAAACCAACGTGAGTTTGCAATTGCTGTAACTTCCTTAGTTTTGCAAACTTCACAATTTTTCAGACACCGTTGGATTCGTGGGGAAAATCTCTTTCCGTAGTGGTGCTGGATGAAGGAATAGTGTAAAGTTTTCTATGAAAAACATCGCAAAAATCAAATCTATTTTAGCGTAAAAATTCAAGGTCATTTTTAAGGTCAATAACGCTGTAACTCCTTCATTTTTTCGAATTTCGATCATTTTCCAGCATTCCGCAGTTCGAAATTCGAAAACGATTCGAACAATAAACAAAATTACGTGAAATTTCACATTTTATTTTTTTTGCATTTTTTTAGCAAAGGCTACCCCCTTATGAAATTTTTCAATTTTTGATGCGAAAAAATTTTTCGAGTTGAGTATACAGTATTGTAGATTATTGCAAAAAAATCGGATTAGTGCAAGTCCCATGTTTTTTCTTCAAAAAACAAGCTCAAAATCGTATAATTATTATTGGAAAAATGGTAAAAAAAATCGAGGTGAGTTTGAAATTGCTGTAACATTGTTAGTTTTGCGAATTTCAAAATTCTGAGGACACCGTCGGATTCGTCAGGAAAATCCCTTTCTGTAATGGTGCTGGACGAAGCAATACTCTTTCCTATTTCCTTGAAAACTTTAGAGTATTGCTTCAAAATCGCATAATTAATATCCAAAAAATTCAAAAAAACCAACGTGAGTTTGCAATTGCTGTAACTTCCTTAGTTTTGCAAACTTCACAATTTTTCAGACACCGTTGGATTCGTGGGGAAAATCTCTTTCCGTAGTGGTGCTGGATGAAGGAATAGTGTAAAGTTTTCTATGAAAAACATCGCAAAAATCAAATCTATTTTAGCGTAAAAATTCAAGGTCATTTTTAAGGTCAATAACGCTGTAACTCCTTAATTTTTTCGAATTTCGATCATTTTCCAGCATTCCGCAGTTCGAAATTCGAAAACGATTCGAACAATAAACAAAATTACGTGAAATTTCACATTTTATTTTTTTTGCATTTTTTTAGCAAAGGCTACCCCCTTATGAAATTTTTCAATTTTTGATGCGAAAAAATTTTTCGAGTTGAGTATACAGTATTGTAGATTATTGCAAAAAAATCGGATTAGTGCAAGTCCCATGTTTTTTCTTCAAAAAACAAGCTCAAAATCGTATAATTATTATTGGAAAAATGGTAAAAAAATCGAGGTGAGTTTGAAATTGCTGTAACATTGTTAGTTTTGCGAATTTCAAAATTCTGAGGACACCGTCGGATTCGTCAGGAAAATCCCTTTCTGTAATGGTGCTGGACGAAGCAATACTCTTTCCTATTTCCTTGAAAACTTTAGAGTATTGCTTCAAAATCGCATAATTAATATCCAAAAAATTCAAAAAAACCAACGTGAGTTTGCAATTGCTGTAACTTCCTTAGTTTTGCAAACTTCACAATTTTTCAGACACCGTTGGATTCGTGGAGAAAATCTCTTTCCGTAGTGGTGCTGGATGGAGGAATAGTGTAAAGTTTTCTATGAAAAACATCGCAAAAATCAAATCTATTTTAGCGTAAAAATTCAAGGTCATTTTTAAGGTCAATAACGCTGTAACTCCTTAATTTTTTCGAATTTCGATCATTTTCCAGCATTCCGCAGTTCGAAGTTCGAAAACGATTCGAATAATAAACAAAATTACGTGAAATTTCACATTTTATTTTTTTTTGCATTTTTTAAATTTTTGATGCGAAAAAATTTTTCGAGTTGAGTATACAGTATTGTAGATTATTGCAAAAAAATCGGATTAGTGCAAGTCCCATGTTTTTTCTTCAAAAAACAAGCTCAAAATCGTATAATTAATATTGGAAAAATGGTAAAAAAAATCGAGGTGAGTTTGAAATTGCTGTAACATTGTTAGTTTTGCGAATTTCAAAATTCTGAGGACACCGTCGGATTCGTCAGGAAAATCCCTTTCTGTATTGGTGCTGGACGAAGCAATACTCTTTCCTATTTCCTTGAAAACTTTAGAGTATTGCTTCAAAATCGCATAATTAATATCCAAAAAATTCAAAAAAACCAACGTGAGTTTGCAATTGCTGTAACTTCCTTAGTTTTGCAAACTTCACAATTTTTCAGACACCGTTGGATTTGTGGGGAAAATCTCTTTCCGTAGTGGTGCTGGATGAAGGAATAGTGTAAAGTTTTCTATGAAAAACATCGCAAAAATCAAATCTATTTTAGCGTAAAAATTCAAGGTCATTTTTAAGGTCAATAACGCTGTAACTCCTTAATTTTTTCGAATTTCGATCATTTTCCAGCATTCCGCAGTTCGAAATTCGAAAACGATTCGAACAATAAACAAAATTACGTGAAATTTCACATTTTATTTTTTTTGCATTTTTTTAGCAAAGGCTACCCCCTTATGAAATTTTTCAATTTTTGATGCGAAAAAATTTTTCGAGTTGAGTATACAGTATTGTAGATTATTGCAAAAAAATCGGATTAGTGCAAGTCCCATGTTTTTTCTTCAAAAAACAAGCTCAAAATCGTATAATTATTATTGGAAAAATGGTAAAAAAATCGAGGTGAGTTTGAAATTGCTGTAACATTGTTAGTTTTGCGAATTTCAAAATTCTGAGGACACCGTCGGATTCGTCAGGAAAATCCCTTTCTGTAATGGTGCTGGACGAAGCAATACTCTTTCCTATTTCCTTGAAAACTTTAGAGTATTGCTTCAAAATCGCATAATTAATATCCAAAAAATTCAAAAAAACCAACGTGAGTTTGCAATTGCTGTAACTTCCTTAGTTTTGCAAACTTCACAATTTTTCAGACACCGTTGGATTCGTGGGGAAAATCTCTTTCCGTAGTGGTGCTGGATGAAGGAATAGTGTAAAGTTTTCTATGAAAAACATCGCAAAAATCAAATCTATTTTAGCGTAAAAATTCAAGGTCATTTTTAAGGTCAATAACGCTGTAACTCCTTAATTTTTTCGAATTTCGATCATTTTCCAGCATTCCGCAGTTCGAAATTCGAAAACGATTCGAACAATAAACAAAATTACGTGAAATTTCACATTTTATTTTTTTTTGCATTTTTTTAGCAAAGGCTACCCCCTTATGAAATTTTTCAATTTTTGATGCGAAAAAATTTTTCGAGTTGAGTATACAGTATTGTAGATTATTGCAAAAAAATCGGATTAGTGCAAGTCCCATGTTTTTTCTTCAAAAAACAAGCTCAAAATCGTATAATTATTATTGGAAAAATGGTAAAAAAATCGAGGTGAGTTTGAAATTGCTGTAACATTGTTAGTTTTGCGAATTTCAAAATTCTGAGGACACCGTCGGATTCGTCAGGAAAATCCCTTTCTGTAATGGTGCTGGACGAAGCAATACTCTTTCCTATTTCCTTGAAAACTTTAGAGTATTGCTTCAAAATCGCATAATTAATATCCAAAAAATTCAAAAAAACCAACGTGAGTTTGCAATTGCTGTAACTTCCTTAGTTTTGCAAACTTCACAATTTTTCAGACACCGTTGGATTCGTGGGGAAAATCTCTTTCCGTAGTGGTGCTGGATGAAGGAATAGTGTAAAGTTTTCTATGAAAAACATCGCAAAAATCAAATCTATTTTAGCGTAAAAATTCAAGGTCATTTTTAAGGTCAATAACGCTGTAACTCCTTCATTTTTTCGAATTTCGATCATTTTCCAGCATTCCGCAGTTCGAAATTCGAAAACGATTCGAACAATAAACAAAATTACGTGAAATTTCACATTTTATTTTTTTTGCATTTTTTTAGCAAAGGCTACCCCCTTATGAAATTTTTCAATTTTTGATGCGAAAAAATTTTTCGAGTTGAGTATACAGTATTGTAGATTATTGCAAAAAAATCGGATTAGTGCAAGTCCCATGTTTTTTCTTCAAAAAACAAGCTCAAAATCGTATAATTATTATTGGAAAAATGGTAAAAAAAATCGAGGTGAGTTTGAAATTGCTGTAACATTGTTAGTTTTGCGAATTTCAAAATTCTGAGGACACCGTCGGATTCGTCAGGAAAATCCCTTTCTGTAATGGTGCTGGACGAAGCAATACTCTTTCCTATTTCCTTGAAAACTTTAGAGTATTGCTTCAAAATCGCATAATTAATATCCAAAAAATTCAAAAAAACCAACGTGAGTTTGCAATTGCTGTAACTTCCTTAGTTTTGCAAACTTCACAATTTTTCAGACACCGTTGGATTCGTGGGGAAAATCTCTTTCCGTAGTGGTGCTGGATGAAGGAATAGTGTAAAGTTTTCTATGAAAAACATCGCAAAAATCAAATCTATTTTAGCGTAAAAATTCAAGGTCATTTTTAAGGTCAATAACGCTGTAACTCCTTAATTTTTTCGAATTTCGATCATTTTCCAGCATTCCGCAGTTCGAAATTCGAAAACGATTCGAACAATAAACAAAATTACGTGAAATTTCACATTTTATTTTTTTTGCATTTTTTTAGCAAAGGCTACCCCCTTATGAAATTTTTCAATTTTTGATGCGAAAAAATTTTTCGAGTTGAGTATACAGTATTGTAGATTATTGCAAAAAAATCGGATTAGTGCAAGTCCCATGTTTTTTCTTCAAAAAACAAGCTCAAAATCGTATAATTATTATTGGAAAAATGGTAAAAAAATCGAGGTGAGTTTGAAATTGCTGTAACATTGTTAGTTTTGCGAATTTCAAAATTCTGAGGACACCGTCGGATTCGTCAGGAAAATCCCTTTCTGTAATGGTGCTGGACGAAGCAATACTCTTTCCTATTTCCTTGAAAACTTTAGAGTATTGCTTCAAAATCGCATAATTAATATCCAAAAAATTCAAAAAAACCAACGTGAGTTTGCAATTGCTGTAACTTCCTTAGTTTTGCAAACTTCACAATTTTTCAGACACCGTTGGATTCGTGGAGAAAATCTCTTTCCGTAGTGGTGCTGGATGGAGGAATAGTGTAAAGTTTTCTATGAAAAACATCGCAAAAATCAAATCTATTTTAGCGTAAAAATTCAAGGTCATTTTTAAGGTCAATAACGCTGTAACTCCTTAATTTTTTCGAATTTCGATCATTTTCCAGCATTCCGCAGTTCGAAGTTCGAAAACGATTCGAATAATAAACAAAATTACGTGAAATTTCACATTTTATTTTTTTTTGCATTTTTTAAATTTTTGATGCGAAAAAATTTTTCGAGTTGAGTATACAGTATTGTAGATTATTGCAAAAAAATCGGATTAGTGCAAGTCCCATGTTTTTTCTTCAAAAAACAAGCTCAAAATCGTATAATTAATATTGGAAAAATGGTAAAAAAAATCGAGGTGAGTTTGAAATTGCTGTAACATTGTTAGTTTTGCGAATTTCAAAATTCTGAGGACACCGTCGGATTCGTCAGGAAAATCCCTTTCTGTATTGGTGCTGGACGAAGCAATACTCTTTCCTATTTCCTTGAAAACTTTAGAGTATTGCTTCAAAATCGCATAATTAATATCCAAAAAATTCAAAAAAACCAACGTGAGTTTGCAATTGCTGTAACTTCCTTAGTTTTGCAAACTTCACAATTTTTCAGACACCGTTGGATTTGTGGGGAAAATCTCTTTCCGTAGTGGTGCTGGATGAAGGAATAGTGTAAAGTTTTCTATGAAAAACATCGCAAAAATCAAATCTATTTTAGCGTAAAAATTCAAGGTCATTTTTAAGGTCAATAACGCTGTAACTCCTTAATTTTTTCGAATTTCGATCATTTTCCAGCATTCCGCAGTTCGAAATTCGAAAACGATTCGAACAATAAACAAAATTACGTGAAATTTCACATTTTATTTTTTTTGCATTTTTTTAGCAAAGGCTACCCCCTTATGAAATTTTTCAATTTTTGATGCGAAAAAATTTTTCGAGTTGAGTATACAGTATTGTAGATTATTGCAAAAAAATCGGATTAGTGCAAGTCCCATGTTTTTTCTTCAAAAAACAAGCTCAAAATCGTATAATTATTATTGGAAAAATGGTAAAAAAATCGAGGTGAGTTTGAAATTGCTGTAACATTGTTAGTTTTGCGAATTTCAAAATTCTGAGGACACCGTCGGATTCGTCAGGAAAATCCCTTTCTGTAATGGTGCTGGACGAAGCAATACTCTTTCCTATTTCCTTGAAAACTTTAGAGTATTGCTTCAAAATCGCATAATTAATATCCAAAAAATTCAAAAAAACCAACGTGAGTTTGCAATTGCTGTAACTTCCTTAGTTTTGCAAACTTCACAATTTTTCAGACACCGTTGGATTCGTGGGGAAAATCTCTTTCCGTAGTGGTGCTGGATGAAGGAATAGTGTAAAGTTTTCTATGAAAAACATCGCAAAAATCAAATCTATTTTAGCGTAAAAATTCAAGGTCATTTTTAAGGTCAATAACGCTGTAACTCCTTAATTTTTTCGAATTTCGATCATTTTCCAGCATTCCGCAGTTCGAAATTCGAAAACGATTCGAACAATAAACAAAATTACGTGAAATTTCACATTTTATTTTTTTTTGCATTTTTTTAGCAAAGGCTACCCCCTTATGAAATTTTTCAATTTTTGATGCGAAAAAATTTTTCGAGTTGAGTATACAGTATTGTAGATTATTGCAAAAAAATCGGATTAGTGCAAGTCCCATGTTTTTTCTTCAAAAAACAAGCTCAAAATCGTATAATTATTATTGGAAAAATGGTAAAAAAATCGAGGTGAGTTTGAAATTGCTGTAACATTGTTAGTTTTGCGAATTTCAAAATTCTGAGGACACCGTCGGATTCGTCAGGAAAATCCCTTTCTGTAATGGTGCTGGACGAAGCAATACTCTTTCCTATTTCCTTGAAAACTTTAGAGTATTGCTTCAAAATCGCATAATTAATATCCAAAAAATTCAAAAAAACCAACGTGAGTTTGCAATTGCTGTAACTTCCTTAGTTTTGCAAACTTCACAATTTTTCAGACACCGTTGGATTCGTGGGGAAAATCTCTTTCCGTAGTGGTGCTGGATGAAGGAATAGTGTAAAGTTTTCTATGAAAAACATCGCAAAAATCAAATCTATTTTAGCGTAAAAATTCAAGGTCATTTTTAAGGTCAATAACGCTGTAACTCCTTAATTTTTTCGAATTTCGATCATTTTCCAGCATTCCGCAGTTCGAAATTCGAAAACGATTCGAACAATAAACAAAATTACGTGAAATTTCACATTTTATTTTTTTTGCATTTTTTTAGCAAAGGCTACCCCCTTATGAAATTTTTCAATTTTTGATGCGAAAAAATTTTTCGAGTTGAGTATACAGTATTGTAGATTATTGCAAAAAAATCGGATTAGTGCAAGTCCCATGTTTTTTCTTCAAAAAACAAGCTCAAAATCGTATAATTATTATTGGAAAAATGGTAAAAAAATCGAGGTGAGTTTGAAATTGCTGTAACATTGTTAGTTTTGCGAATTTCAAAATTCTGAGGACACCGTCGGATTCGTCAGGAAAATCCCTTTCTGTAATGGTGCTGGACGAAGCAATACTCTTTCCTATTTCCTTGAAAACTTTAGAGTATTGCTTCAAAATCGCATAATTAATATCCAAAAAATTCAAAAAAACCAACGTGAGTTTGCAATTGCTGTAACTTCCTTAGTTTTGCAAACTTCACAATTTTTCAGACACCGTTGGATTCGTGGGGAAAATCTCTTTCCGTAGTGGTGCTGGATGAAGGAATAGTGTAAAGTTTTCTATGAAAAACATCGCAAAAATCAAATCTATTTTAGCGTAAAAATTCAAGGTCATTTTTAAGGTCAATAACGCTGTAACTCCTTAATTTTTTCGAATTTCGATCATTTTCCAGCATTCCGCAGTTCGAAATTCGAAAACGATTCGAACAATAAACAAAATTACGTGAAATTTCACATTTTATTTTTTTTTTGCATTTTTTTAGCAAAGGCTACCCCCTTATGAAATTTTTCAATTTTTGATGCGAAAAAATTTTTCGAGTTGAGTATACAGTATTGTAGATTATTGCAAAAAAATCGGATTAGTGCAAGTCCCATGTTTTTTCTTCAAAAAACAAGCTCAAAATCGTATAATTATTATTGGAAAAATGGTAAAAAAATCGAGGTGAGTTTGAAATTGCTGTAACATTGTTAGTTTTGCGAATTTCAAAATTCTGAGGACACCGTCGGATTCGTCAGGAAAATCCCTTTCTGTAATGGTGCTGGACGAAGCAATACTCTTTCCTATTTCCTTGAAAACTTTAGAGTATTGCTTCAAAATCGCATAATTAATATCCAAAAAATTCAAAAAAACCAACGTGAGTTTGCAATTGCTGTAACTTCCTTAGTTTTGCAAACTTCACAATTTTTCAGACACCGTTGGATTCGTGGGGAAAATCTCTTTCCGTAGTGGTGCTGGATGAAGGAATAGTGTAAAGTTTTCTATGAAAAACATCGCAAAAATCAAATCTATTTTAGCGTAAAAATTCAAGGTCATTTTTAAGGTCAATAACGCTGTAACTCCTTAATTTTTTCGAATTTCGATCATTTTCCAGCATTCCGCAGTTCGAAATTCGAAAACGATTCGAACAATAAACAAAATTACGTGAAATTTCACACTTTATTTTTTTTTGCATTTTTTTAGCAAAGGCTACCCCCTTATGAAATTTTTCAATTTTTGATGCGAAAAAATTTTTCGAGTTGAGTATACAGTATTGTAGATTATTGCAAAAAAATCGGATTAGTGCAAGTCCCATGTTTTTTCTTCAAAAAACAAGCTCAAAATCGTATAATTATTATTGGAAAAATGGTAAAAAAATCGAGGTGAGTTTGAAATTGCTGTAACATTGTTAGTTTTGCGAATTTCAAAATTCTGAGGACACCGTCGGATTCGTCAGGAAAATCCCTTTCTGTAATGGTGCTGGACGAAGCAATACTCTTTCCTATTTCCTTGAAAACTTTAGAGTATTGCTTCAAAATCGCATAAT
The DNA here is from genome assembly GCF_963082655.1 of Stomoxys calcitrans. NCBI lineage: Eukaryota > Metazoa > Arthropoda > Insecta > Diptera > Muscidae > Stomoxys > Stomoxys calcitrans. The sequence goes on from NC_081555.1 coordinate 33,728,576, forward strand.
TAATATCCAAAAAATTCAAAAAAACCAACGTGAGTTTGCAATTGCTGTAACTTCCTTAGTTTTGCAAACTTCACAATTTTTCAGACACCGTTGGATTCGTGGGGAAAATCTCTTTCCGTAGTGGTGCTGGATGAAGGAATAGTGTAAAGTTTTCTATGAAAAACATCGCAAAAATCAAATCTATTTTAGCGTAAAAATTCAAGGTCATTTTTAAGGTCAATAACGCTGTAACTCCTTCATTTTTTCGAATTTCGATCATTTTCCAGCATTCCGCAGTTCGAAATTCGAAAACGATTCGAACAATAAACAAAATTACGTGAAATTTCACATTTTATTTTTTTTGCATTTTTTTAGCAAAGGCTACCCCCTTATGAAATTTTTCAATTTTTGATGCGAAAAAATTTTTCGAGTTGAGTATACAGTATTGTAGATTATTGCAAAAAAAATCGGATTAGTGCAAGTCCCATGTTTTTTCTTCAAAAAAAAGCTCAAAATCGTATAATTATTATTGGAAAAATGGTAAAAAAATCGAGGTGAGTTTGAAATTGCTGTAACATTGTTAGTTTTGCGAATTTCAAAATTCTGAGGACATCGTCGGATTCGTCAGGAAAATCCCTTTCTGTAATGGCGCTGGACGAAGCAATACTCTTTCCTATTTCCTTGAAAACTTTAGAGTATTGCTTCAAAATCGCATAATTAATATCCAAAAAATTCAAAAAAACCAACGTGAGTTTGCAATTGCTGTAACTTCCTTAGTTTTGCAAACTTCACAATTTTTCAGACACCGTTGGATTCGTGGGGAAAATTTCTTTCCGTAGTGGTGCTGGATGAAGGAATAGTGTAAAGTTTTCTATGAAAAACATCGCAAAAATCAAATCTATTTTAGCGTAAAAATTCAAGGTCATTTTTAAGGTCAATAACGCTGTAACTCCTTAATTTTTTCGAATTTCGATCATTTTCCAGCATTCCGCAGTTCGAAATTCGAAAACGATTCGAACAATAAACAAAATTACGTGAAATTTTACATTTTATTTTTTTTGCATTTTTTTAGCAAAGGCTACCCCCTTATGAAATTTTTCAATTTTTGATGCGAAAAAATTTTTCGAGTTGAGTATACAGTATTGTAGATTATTGCAAAAAAATCGGATTAGTGCAAGTCCCATGTTTTTTCTTCAAAAAACAAGCTCAAAATCGTATAATTATTATTGGAAAAATGGTAAAAAAAATCGAGGTGAGTTTGAAATTGCTGTAACATTGTTAGTTTTGCGAATTTCAAAATTCTGAGGACACCGTCGGATTCGTCAGGAAAATCCCTTTCTGTAATGGTGCTGGACGAAGCAATACTCTTTCCTATTTCCTTGAAAACTTTAGAGTATTGCTTCAAAATCGCATAATTAATATCCAAAAAATTCAAAAAAACCAACGTGAGTTTGCAATTGCTGTAACTTCCTTAGATTTGCAAACTTCACAATTTTTCAGACACCGTTGGATTCGTGGGGAAAATCTCTTTCCGTAGTGGTGCTGGATGAAGGAATAGTGTAAAGTTTTCTATGAAAAACATCGCAAAAATCAAATCTATTTTAGCGTAAAAATTCAAGGTCATTTTTAAGGTCAATAACGCTGTAACTCCTTAATTTTTTCGAATTTCGATCATTTTCCAGCATTCCGCAGTTCGAAATTCGAAAACGATTCGAACAATAAACAAAATTACGTGAAATTTCACATTTTATTTTTTTTGCATTTTTTTAGCAAAGGCTACCCCCTTATGAAATTTTTCAATTTTTGATGCGAAAAAATTTTTCGAGTTGAGTATACAGTATTGTAGATTATTGCAAAAAAATCGGATTAGTGCAAGTCCCATGTTTTTTCTTCAAAAAACATGCTCAAAATCGTTATAATTATTATTGGAAAAAATGGTAACAAAAATCGAGGTGAGTTTGAAATTGCTGTAACATTGTTAGTTTTGCGAATTTCAAAATTCTGAGGACACCGTCGGATTCGTCAGGAAAATCCCTTTCTGTAATGGTGCTGGACGAAGCAATACTCTTTCTATTTCCTTGAAAACTTTAGAGTATTGCTTCAAAATCGCATAATTAATATCCAAAAAATTCAAAAAACCAACGTGAGTTTGCAATTGCTGTAACTTCCTTAGTTTTGCAAACTTCACAATTTTTCAGACACCGTTGGATTCGTGGGGAAAATCTCTTTCCGTAGTGGTGTCTGGATGAAGGAATAGTGTAAAGTTTTCTATGAAAAACATCGCAAAAATCAAATCTATTTTAGCGTAAAAATTCAAGGTCATTTTTAAGGTCAATAACGGCTGTAACTCCTTAATTTTTTCGAATTTCGATCATTTTCCAGCATTCCGCAGTTCGAAATTCGAAAACGATTCGAACAATAAACAAAATTACGTGAAATTTCACATTTTATTTTTTTTTGCATTTTTTTAGCAAAGGCTACCCCCTTATGAAATTTTTCAATTTTTGATGCGAAAAAATTTTTCGAGTTGAGTATACAGTATTGTAGATTATTGCAAAAAAATCGGATTAGTGCAAGTCCCATGTTTTTTCTTCAAAAACAAGCTCAAAATCGTATAATTATTATTGGAAAAATGGTAAAAAAATCGAGGTGAGTTTGAATTGCTGTAACATTGTTAGTTTTGCGAATTTCAAAATTCTGAGGACACCGTCGGATTCGTCAGGAAAATCCCTTTCTGTAATGGTGCTGGACGAAGCAATACTCTTTCCTATTTCCTTGAAAACTTTAGAGTATTGCTTCAAATCGCATAATTAATATCCAAAAAATTCAAAAAAACCAACGTGAGTTTGCAATTGCTGGTAACTTCCTTAGTTTTGCAAACTTCACAATTTTTCAGACACCGTTGGATTCGTGGGAAAATCTCTTTCCGTAGTGGTGCTGGATGAAGGAATAGTGTAAAGTTTTCTATGAAAAACATCGCAAAAATCAAATCTATTTTAGCGTAAAAATTCAAGGTCATTTTTAAGGTCAATAACGCTGTAACTCCTTCATTTTTTCGAATTTCGATCATTTTCCAGCATTCCGCAGTTCGAAATTCGAAAACGACGATTCGAACAATAAACAAAATTACGTGAAATTTCACATTTATTTTTTTTGCATTTTTTTAGCAAAGGCTACCCCCTTATGAAATTTTTCAATTTTTGATGCGAAAAAATTTTTCGAGTTGAGTATACAGTATTGTAGATTATTGCAAAAAAATCGGATTAGTGCAAGTCCCATGTTTTTTCTTCAAAAAACAAGCTCAAAATCGTATAATTATTATTGGAAAAATGGTAAAAAAATCGAGGTGAGTTGAAATTGCTGTAACATTGTTAGTTTTGCGAATTTCAAATTCTGAGGACACCGTCGGATTCGTCAGGAAAAATCCCTTTCTGTAATGTGCTGGACGAAGCAATACTCTTTCCTATTTCCTTGAAAACTTTAGAGTATTGCTTCAAAATCGCATAATTAATATCCAAAAAATTCAAAAAAACCAACGTGAGTTTGCAATTGCTGTAACTTCTTAGTTTTGCAAACTTCACAATTTTTCAGACACCATTGATTCGTGGGGAAAATTTCTTTCCGTAGTGGGTGCTGGGATGAAGGAATAGTGTAAAGTTTTTCTATGAAAAACATCGCAAAAATCAAATCTATTTTAGCGTAAAAATTCAAGGTCATTTTTAAGGTCAATAACGCTGTAACTCCTTCTTTTTTTCGAATTTCGATCATTTTCCAGCATTCCGCAGTTCGAAATTCGAAAACGATTCGAACAATAAACAAAATTACGTGAAATTTCACATTTTATTTTTTTTGCATTTTTTTAGCAAAGGCTACCCCCTTATGAAATTTTTCAATTTTTGATGCGAAAAAATTTTTCGAGTTGAGTATACAGTATTGTAGATTATTGCAAAAAAATCGGATAGTGCAAGTCCCATGTTTTTTCTTCAAAAAAAAAGCTCAAAATCGTATAATTATTATTGGAAAAATGGTAAAAAAGAAGTATCTAGGTGAGTGTTTGAAATTGCTGTAACATTGTTAGTTTTGCGAATTTCAAAATTCTGAGGACATCGTCGGATTCGTCAGGAAAATCCCTTTCTGTAATGGCGCTGGACGAAGCAATACTCTTTCCTATTTCCTTGAAAACTTTAGAGTATTGCTTCAAAATCGCATAATTAATATCCAAAAAATTCAAAAAAACCAACGTGAGTTTGCAATTGCTGTAACTTCCTTAGTTTTGCAAACTTCACAATTTTTCAGACACCGTTGGATTCGTGGGGAAAATTTCTTTCCGTAGTGGTGCTGGATGAAGGAATAGTGTAAAGTTTTCTATGAAAAACATCGCAAAAATCAAATCTATTTTAGCGTAAAAATTCAAGGTCATTTTTAAGGTCAATAACGCTGTAACTCCTTAATTTTTTCGAATTTCGATCATTTTCCAGCATTCCGCAGTTCGAAATTCGAAAACGATTCGAACAATAAACAAAATTACGTGAAATTTCACATTTTATTTTTTTTGCATTTTTTTAGCAAAGGCTACCCCCTTATGAAATTTTTCAATTTTTGATGCGAAAAAATTTTTCGAGTTGAGTATACAGTATTGTAGATTATTGCAAAAAAATCGGATTAGTGCAAGTCCCATGTTTTTTCTTCAAAAAACAAGCTCAAAATCGTATAATTATTATTGGAAAAATGGTAAAAAAAATCGAGGTGAGTTTGAAATTGCTGTAACATTGTTAGTTTTGCGAATTTCAAAATTCTGAGGACACCGTCGGATTCGTCAGGAAAATCCCTTTCTGTAATGGTGCTGGACGAAGCAATACTCTTTCCTATTTCCTTGAAAACTTTAGAGTATTGCTTCAAAATCGCATAATTAATATCCAAAAAATTCAAAAAAACCAACGTGAGTTTGCAATTGCTGTAACTTCCTTAGTTTTGCAAACTTCACAATTTTTCAGACACCGTTGGATTCGTGGGGAAAATCTCTTTCCGTAGTGGTGCTGGATGAAGGAATAGTGTAAAGTTTTCTATGAAAAACATCGCAAAAATCAAATCTATTTTAGCGTAAAAATTCAAGGTCATTTTTAAGGTTGTAGTCTACGTTTGACTGCGATTGCTGAAAGACGTGTTGTGCGCATTGTAAGAACGTTGTGTTAAAAAGAAAAAAAAAAAAAAAAAAAAAAAATTCTTTTTGTTTTTTCTTTGTACAAAAACAAATTGTACGCAGTTTTAAAATCCCCAAAATTTCGCGACCATAAACGGTTAGTGGATCGCCAAAAACAATAACAAACTGCATGCACCAAGTGCATGTACGTTTGGTGCATAGGTAATAACAACAAACATTATGGACAAGACAAAAAATACAACAACAATACCTACCATCACTGGCTCCAAGTCAGAAGGTGTAAATTTAAGTGAGGAAAGTGAAGACGATGAAAACAACTGGCAGACGGTAGCTACGAAAAGAAGAAATGCAGGGTCTCCCAACATTTTTCAAGGAAAACGTATGCATATTGATGACGGACCTTCAACATCTAACAGATACCAAGCCTTGGCCAACGACAATGCAGATACTAGCCCTAGTAATGATGCTGTCACTAGTGAACCGAAACCACCACCAATTTTTATACCTCATGTGACAGATATTGTTAAAATGGTAGATAGGATCAACAAAGAAATTCCTTCTACGGACTACCACTACAAATCTCTAAGTGATGGTCAAATTCGTATTGCAATAAAGAATGTGGATTCCTACAGAAAAGTCATTAAGTATTTAGACCAAGAAAATTTTAGCTATCATACTTTCCAATTGAAAAAGGAAAGGGCATTCCGAGTAATTATAAAAGGTCTTCACCATACTACACCTATAGCGGACATAAAAGCAATGCTGCTCAGTCTGGGGCACCAGGTCAGAAGTGTTCGAAATGTTATTAGCAGGGTGTCTAAAATGCCTCTTCCAATGTTCTTTGTCGATGTCGATCCAAAAGAAAATAACAAAGAAATTTACAATATTAGAACATTTGATAATGCTATTATATCAATTGAAGCACCTAAAAAATTTGAAGACATAGTCCAATGCCACAGATGCCAAGATTTTGGCCACACTAAATCATACTGTAAAAAGGATTTTCGTTGCGTTAAATGCGGAAAGGACCATGCAACAGGGCAGTGCACGAAATTGCCAACTACACCAGCCAAATGTGTACATTGTAACAACGAACATACTGCCAGTTACCGAGGTTGTGTAGTTTATCAAAAGCTATTGCATTCTAGAAATATTCGAACGAATAAAACTCAAAATATTTCAAACGAAAGCAGCCACTATCTACAATCTGGAAACCAGCACAACAACATACCCCGTTTTCAAGATTCTAATAACCTTACCTACGCGCAAGCTGTAAGAGATGACCAACCAGGTTTGAATAATGTTCTAAGTAAAATAGAGACAATGCTTGCCAAACAAATAGAATTGACGAATACGTTAATGAATATGATGTCAAGCTCATTTCTAAGTTATGCAAGTAAATCTTTTAATAGCTGTATGGAATGCCAATGGTATTCTAAATCATATTAATGAAATAGAACTATTCCTTAAAAATAATCTTATTGATATACTATTAGTATCTGAATCGCACTTAACAAGTAAGTCTTATATTAAATTAAACGGATATGATATTATTACGACAAATCACCCAGAAAATCGAGCTCATGGAGGAGCTGCTGTCATAATACGATCAAATATTAAATATGATATTGCAGATCCTGTTTCTGAAAACTTTATCCAAGCTGCGGGAGTGGTTTTAACTTGCAATAATTCAAAGACGTCAATATACTCTGCCTATTTTCCTCCTCGCTTCAATGTAAAATCTGATACATTCCACCAATTTTTTAGTAAATTTGGAAATAAATTTATTGTAGGCGGCGACTTCAATGCCAAGCACCCATGGTGGGGTTCAAGGCTAATAAACCCAAAAGGAAGCGAGCTTTATAAATGTATATCCACCAATCACTACAGTGTTTTATCAACCGGTAGCCCAACATACTGGCCCAGCGATCCAAACAAAAGACCTGATCTCTTGGATTTTATAATTTTTAGCGGTATTCCCCAGGCATGCCTAGACATTGCTACAAGTGACGATTTAAGTTCAGATCACAGCCCAGTCATAGTAAACTTTTGTACATCGTATTGTAAACGGCAAGCAAAACCACAACTGTTTTCAGCAAAAACTGACGTCAATTTCTTTAAGCATTGGATTGAAAAAGGTTTAAACCTAAATATATCACTTAAAACACCTGATGAATTAGATAGTGCGATAGAAACTTTTACTAATTTGATCCACGAATCTGCACACCTTGCTACCCCGCATAAGGACGAAAAATCTTGTTCTGATGTTCGTATTTCATATAAAATCAAAAAGTTGATAGCACAAAAGCGGCGATTGCGTAAAATCTGGCAGACAACAAGACACCCAGATGACAGAACAAATTATAATAGAGCCAAAAACTCTTTGACGAACACATTAAAAGAATACAAAAACGATTCTATTAACGCGTTTTTAAGCAACCTTAGTCCTTCCAATAATAAAGAGCACAGCATCTGGAAAGCAACCAAATTTCTAAAAAGACCACAGAAAAGAAACATCCCTTTCAAAAACACTTGTGGTGTATGGTGCAGAAATGATAAAAACAAATCGGAAGCCTTTAAAGAATTTCTAGAAGAAACGTTCAGTCCATTTTCGTTTTGTGAAGCTGAGGATGAAAGGAAAATTAAAGATTTTCTGGATGTACCGTGCCAAATGTATCGGCCGATAAAACATTGTTCACCGCGAGAAGTTGAGAGAGAAATAATAAAATTAAACCCTAAGAAATCCCCTGGCTATGACTTCATTGATGCCAAAATACTAAAATCACTACCGCGTAAAGGTTTAATTTTTCTGTCGCTACTATTTAACGCAGCTCTTAGATTAACATATTTCCCCTTTCAATGGAAATTCGCAAAGATTTTCATGGTCTTGAAACCCAACAAACCGGAAGACGTTATATCATCTTATAGGCCTATTAGTCTGTTGCCAGTGATATGCAAAGTCTTTGAAAAACTTATTCAAAAAAGACTGTCCCCCGTGCTCGAAAAACTAAATATAATTCCAGAACATCAATTTGGTTTTAGGCACGGACATGGGACAGTAGAACAATGCCACAGAGTGGTTCATACAATTAGGCAATGTTTGGAAAACAAACAGTATTGTTCGTCGGTTTTCCTGGATGTCAAGCAAGCCTTCGATAAAGTGTGGCATGATGGATTACTATTTAAGATGAAAACCCTTCTCCCTACCCCATTTTATTTACTGTTGAAATCGTACTTGAGTGAAAGAAGATTTTTTGTTAATGTAAATGACGCAGATTCTGAAATTGGCTTAATAAAATCTGGTGTCCCTCAAGGAAGTGTGTTGGGACCGATTCTATATACACTGTTTACATCCGACTTTCCATCAGACGAAAATATTATAGTGGCAACGTATGCAGATGATACTAGTTTATTATCGGTTGATGAATCGCCCATTCTTGCTTCAAATGCAATGCAAAAACAACTTGATTCGACCCAAGCTTGGCTGAAAAAATGGAACATTAAAGTAAATACCGAGAAGTCTGTCCATGTAACTTTTACTCTTAGAAAAGATACTTGTCCTCCCGTATCACTCGGTGGAGAAGAAATTCCAACATCCAACTGTGTTAAATATTTGGGTTTACATATAGACAAGCGGTTAACTTGGAAAACACATATCAAACTGAAACGGCAGCAGTTAGATATAAAGACAAAACGAATGTATTGGCTGCTAGGATCCAAATCACAATTAAGCTTAGAAAATAAAGTATTGCTCTACAAAAGTATATTAAAACCCGTATGGACCTATGGAATTGAACTTTGGGGAACAGCAAGCAACTCTAACATAGAAATACTACAAAGATATCAATCAAAAACTCTTCGACTCATCAGTAATTCGCCTTGGTTTGTCAGCAATAAAAATATACATAAGGACCTTTGCATTCCTGAAGTTAAAAATGTAATTCGTAATTACAGTTCTAAATACTTAAACCGATTAAGCAATCATTCAAATGTTTTGGCTATAAACTTATTAGATGATAGTAACGAATCCAAAAGACTAAAACGATCTCATGTATTAGATTTACCTTATATTACTTGATCCTAGCAAATAATTTAATTTCAAAACAATTGTAAAATTTTAAGAGGACATAAAACAGATGAATCAATAGTGTTGTCGTGCTCACTGGAGTTTGGCACTTCTGTCACTTTGTAGATATTTTTAAGAAAATTTGCTTATTGTTTGTTATACAAATAGATTGCAAATAAAGAAAACATACAAAAAAAAAAAAAAAAAAAATTTTTAAGGTCAATAACGCTGTAACTCCTTAATTTTTTCGAATTTCGATCATTTTCCAGCATTCCGCAGTTCGAAATTCGAAAACGATTCGAACAATAAACAAAATTACGTGAAATTTCACATTTTATTTTTTTTGCATTTTTTTAGCAAAGGCTACCCCCTTATGAAATTTTTCAATTTTTGATGCGAAAAAATTTTTCGAGTTGAGTATACAGTATTGTAGATTATTGCAAAAAAATCGGATTAGTGCAAGTCCCATGTTTTTTCTTCAAAAAACAAGCTCAAAATCGTATAATTATTATTGGAAAAATGGTAAAAAAAATCGAGGTGAGTTTGAAATTGCTGTAACATTGTTAGTTTTGCGAATTTCAAAATTCTGAGGACACCGTCGGATTCGTCAGGAAAATCCCTTTCTGTAATGGTGCTGGACGAAGCAATACTCTTTCCTATTTCCTTGAAAACTTTAGAGTATTGCTTCAAAATCGCATAATTAATATCCAAAAAATTCAAAAAAACCAACGTGAGTTTGCAATTGCTGTAACTTCCTTAGTTTTGCAAACTTCACAATTTTTCAGACACCGTTGGATTCGTGGGGAAAATCTCTTTCCGTAGTGGTGCTGGATGAAGGAATAGTGTAAAGCTTTCTATGAAAAACATCGCAAAAATCAAATCTATTTTAGCGTAAAAATTCAAGGTCATTTTTAAGGTCAATAACGCTGTAACTCCTTAATTTTTTCGAATTTCGATCATTTTCCAGCATTCCGCAGTTCGAAATTCGATAACGATTCGAACAATAAACAAAACTTCACAAATTTTTCAGACACCGTTGGATTCGTGGGGAAAATCTCTTTCCGTAGTGGTGCTGGATGAAGGAATAGTGTAAAGTTTTCTATGAAAAACATCGCAAAAATCAAATCTATTTTAGCGTAAAAATTCAAGGTCATTTTTAAGGTCAATAACGCTGTAACTCCTTAATTTTTTCGAATTTCGATCATTTTCCAGCATTCCGCAGTTCGAAATTCGAAAACGATTCGAACAATAAACAAAATTACGTGAAATTTCACATTTTATTTTTTTTGCATTTTTTTAGCAAAGGCTACCCCCTTATGAAATTTTTCAATTTTTGATGCGAAAAAATTTTTCGAGTTGAGTATACAGTATTGTAGATTATTGCAAAAAAATCGGATTAGTGCAAGTCCCATGTTTTTTCTTCAAAAAACAAGCTCAAAATCGTATAATTATTATTGGAAAAATGGTAAAAAAAATCGAGGTGAGTTTGAAATTGCTGTAACATTGTTAGTTTTGCGAATTTCAAAATTCTGAGGACACCGTCGGATTCGTCAGGAAAATCCCTTTCTGGAATGGTGCTGGACGAAGCAATACTCTTTCCTATTTCCTTGAAAACTTTAGAGTATTGCTTCAAAATCGCATAATTAATATCCAAAAAATTCAAAAAAACCAACGTGAGTTTGCAATTGCTGTAACTTCCTTAGTTTTGCAAACTTCACAATTTTTCAGACACCGTTGGATTCGTGGGGAAAATCTCTTTCCGTAGTGGTGCTGGATGAAGGAATAGTGTAAAGTTTTCTATGAAAAACATCGCAAAAATCAAATCTATTTTAGCATAAAAATTCAAGGTCATTTTTAAAGTCAATAACGCTGTAACTCCTTAATTTTTTCGAATTTCGATCATTTTCCAGCATTCCGCAGTTCGAAATTCGAAAACGATTCGAACAATAAACAAAATTACGTGAAATTTCACATTTTATTTTTTTTGCATTTTTTTAGCAAAGGCTACCCCCTTATGAAATTTTTCAATTTTTGATGCGAAAAAATTTTTCGAGTTGAGTATACAGTATTGTAGATTATTGCAAAAAAAATCGGATTAGTGCAAGTCCCATGTTTTTTCTTCAAAAAACAAGCTCAAAATCGTATAATTATTATTGGAAAAATGGTAAAAAAATCGAGGTGAGTTTGAAATTGCTGTAACATTGTTAGTTTTGCGAATTTCAAAATTCTGAGGACACCGTCGGATTCGTCAGGAAAATCCCTTTCTGTAATGGTGCTGGACGAAGCAATACTCTTTCCTATTTCCTTGAAAACTTTAGAGTATTGCTTCAAAATCGCATAATTAATATCCAAAAAATTCAAAAAAACCAACGTGAGTTTGCAATTGCTGTAACTTCCTTAGTTTTGCAAACTTCACAATTTTTCAGACACCGTTGGATTCGTGGGGAAAATCTCTTTCCGTAGTGGTGCTGGATGAAGGAATAGTGTAAAGTTTTCTATGAAAAACATCGCAAAAATCAAATCTATTTTAGCGTAAAAATTCAAGGTCATTTTTAAGGTCAATAACGCTGTAACTCCTTAATTTTTTCGAATTTCGATCATTTTCCAGCATTCCGCAGTTCGAAATTCGAAAACGATTCGAACAATAAACAAAATTACGTGAAATTTCACATTTTATTTTTTTTGCATTTTTTTAGCAAAGGCTACCCCCTTATGAAATTTTTCAATTTTTGATGCGAAAAAATTTTTCGAGTTGAGTATACAGTATTGTAGATTATTGCAAAAAAATCGGATTAGTGCAAGTCCCATGTTTTTTCTTCAAAAAACAAGCTCAAAATCGTATAATTATTATTGGAAAAATGGTAACAAAAATCGAGGTGAGTTTAAAATTGCTGTAACATTGTTAGTTTTGCGAATTTCAAAATTCTGAGGACACCGTCGGATTCGTCAGGAAAATCCCTTTCTGTAATGGTGCTGGACGAAGCAATACTCTTTCCTATTTCCTTGAAAACTTTAGAGTATTGCTTCAAAATCGCATAATTAATATCCAACAAGTAAAAGCGTGCTAAGTTCGGCCGGGCCGAATCTTATATACCCTCCACCACCATCGCATTTGTCGAGTTCTCTTCCCGGCATCTCTTCTTAGGCAAAACAGGATATAAGAAAAGATTTGCTCTGCTATTAGAGCGATATCAAGATATGGTCCGGTTTGGACCACAATTAAATTATATGTTGGAGACCTATGTAAAATGTCAGCCAATTCGAATAAGAATTGCGCTCTTTGTGAGCTCAAAAGTAAAATAGAGAGATCGATTTATATGGGAGCTGTATCGGGCTTTGGTCCGATTCTGATCATAATAAACACGTATGTTGATGGTCATGAAAGAATCGGTCGTACAAAATTTCAGGCAAATCGGATAATAATTGAGACCTCTAGGGGCTCAAGAAATCAAGATCCCAGATCGGTTTATATGGCAGCTATATCAGGTTATGAACCGACTTGTACTTTATTTGCCATAGTTGTTGAAAGTAACAATAAAAAACGTCTTGCGAAATTTCAGCCAAATCGGATAGGAATTACGCCCTCTTGAAGCTCAAGAAGTCAAGTCCCCAGATCTGTTTATATGACAGCTATATCAGGTTATGAACCGATTTGAACCATATTTAGCACAGTTGTTGGATATCATAACAAAATACTACGTGCCAAAATTCATTCCAATCGGATAAGAATTGCGCACTCTAGAGGCTCAAGAAGTCAAGACCCAAGATCGGTTTATATGGCAGCTATATCAGGTTATGGACCGATTTGAACCATACTTGGCACAGTTGTTGGATATCATAACAAAACACGTCGTGCAAAATTTCATTCCAATCGGATAAGAATTGCGCCTTCTAGAGGCTCAAGAAGTCAAGACCCAAGATCGGTTTATATGACAGCTATATCAGGTTATGGACCGATTTGAACCATACTTAGCACAGTTGTTGGATATTATAACAAAACACGTCGTGCAAAATTTCATCCCAATCGGATAATAATTGCGCCTTCTAGAGGCTCAAGAAGTCAAGACCCAAGATCGGTTTATATGACAGCTATATCAGGTTATGGACCGATTTGAACCATACTTAGCACAGTTGTTGGATATTATAACAAAACACGTCGTGCAAAATTTCATCCCAATCGGATAAGAATTGCGCACGCTAGAGGCTCAAGAAGTCAAGACCCAAGATCGGTTTATATGGCAGCTATATCGGGTTATAGACCGATTTAAACTATACTTGGCACAGTTGTTGAATATCATAGCAAAACGCTTCGTGCAAAATTTCATTCCGATCGGATAAGAATTGCGCACTCTAGAGGCTCAAGAAGTCAAGACCCAAGATCGGTTTATATGGCAGCTATATCAAAACATGGACCGATATGGCCCATTTACAATACCAACCGACCTATACTAATAAGAAGTATCTGTGCAAAATTTCAAGCGGCTAGCTTTACTCCTTCGGAAGTTAGCGTGCTTTCGACAGACAGACGGACGGACGGACGGACGGACAGACGGACGGACATGGCTAGATCGACATAAAATTTCACGACGATCAAGAATATATATACTTTATGGGGTCTCAGACGAATATTTCGAGTAGTTACAAACAGAATGACGAAATTAGTATACCCCCCATCTTATGGTGGAGGGTATAAAAACGTCTTGCGAAATTTCAGCCAAATCGGATAGGAATTACGCCCTCTAGAAGCTCAAGAAGTCAAGTCCCCAGATCTGTTTATATGACAGCTATATCAGGTTATGAACCGATTTGAACCATATTTGGCACAGTTGTTGGATATCATAACAAAATACTACGTGCCAAAATTCATTCCAATCGGATAAGAATTGCGCACTCTAGAGGCTCAAGAAGTCAAGACCCAAGAACGGTTTATATGGCAGCTATATCAGGTTATGGACCGATTTGAACCATACTTGGCACAGTTGTTGGATATCATAACAAAACACGTCGTGCAAAATTTCATTCCAATCGGATAAGAATTGCGCCTTCTAGAGGCTCAAGAAGTCAAGACCCAAGATCGGTTTATATGACAGCTATATCAGGTTATGGACCGATTTGAACCATACTTAGCACAGTTGTTGGATATTATAACAAAACACGTCGTGCAAAATTTCATCCCAATCGGATAAGAATTGCGCCTTCTAGAGGCTCAAGAAGTCAAGACCCAAGATCGGTTTATATGACAGCTATATCAGGTTATGGACCGATTTGAACCATACTTAGCACAGTTGTTGGATATTATAACAAAACACGTCGTGCAAAATTTCATCCCAATCGGATAAGAATTGCGCACGCTAGAGGCTCAAGAAGTCAAGACCCAAGATCGGTTTATATGGCAGCTATATCAGGTTATGGACCGATTTAAACTATACTTGGCACAGTTGTTGAATATCATAGCAAAACGCTTCGTGCAAAATTTCATTCCGATCGGATAAGAATTGCGCACTCTAGAGGCTCAAGAAGTCAAGACCCAAGATCGGTTTATATGGCAGCTATATCAAAACATGGACCGATATGGCCCATTTACAATACCAACCGACCTACACTAATAAGAAGTATTTGTGCAAAATTTCAAGCGGCTAGCTTTACTACTTCGGAAGTTAGCGTGCTTTCGACAGACAGACGGACGGACGGACGGACGGACGGACAGACGGACGGACATGGCTAGATCGACATAAAATTTCACGACGATCAAGAATATATATACTTTATGGGGTCTCAGACGAATATTTCGAGTAGTTACAAACAGAATGACGAAATTAGTATACCCCCCATCTTATGGTGGAGGGTATAAAAACGTCTTGCGAAATTTCAGCCAAATCGGATAGGAATTACGCCCTCTAGAAGCTCAAGAAGTCAAGTCCCCAGATCTGTTTATATGACAGCTATATCAGGTTATGAACCGATTTGAACCATATTTGGCACAGTTGTTGGATATCATAACAAAATACTACGTGCCAAAATTCATTCCAATCGGATAAGAATTGCGCACTCTAGAGGCTCAAGAAGTCAAAACCCAAGATCGGTTTATATGGCAGCTATATCAGGTTATGGACCGATTTGAACCATACTTGGCACAGTTGTTGGATATCATAACAAAACACGTCGTGCAAAATTTCATTCCAATCGGATAAGAATTGCGCCTTCTAGAGGCTCAAGAAGTCAAGACCCAAGATCGGTTTATATGACAGCTATATCAGGTTATGGACCGATTTGAACCATACTTAGCACAGTTGTTGGATATTATAACAAAACACGTCGTGCAAAATTTCATCCCAATCGGATAAGAATTGCGCCTTCTAGAGGCTCAAGAAGTCAAGACCCAAGATCGGTTTATATGACAGCTATATCAGGTTATGGACCGATTTGAACCATACTTAGCACAGTTGTTGGATATTATAACAAAACACGTCGTGCAAAATTTCATCCCAATCGGATAAGAATTGCGCACGCTAGAGGCTCAAGAAGTCAAGACCCAAGATCGGTTTATATGGCAGCTATATCAGGTTATGGACCGATTTAAACTATACTTGGCACAGTTGTTGAATATCATAGCAAAACGCTTCGTGCAAAATTTCATTCCGATCGGATAAGAATTGCGCACTCTAGAGGCTCAAGAAGTCAAGACCCAAGATCGGTTTATATGGCAGCTATATCAAAACATGGACCGATATGGCCCATTTACAATACCAACCGACCTACACTAATAAGAAGTATTTGTGCAAAATTTCAAGCGGCTAGCTTTACTCCTTCGGAAGTTAGCGTGCTTTCGACAGACAGACGGACGGACGGACGGACGGACGGACAGACGGACGGACATGGCTAGATCGACATAAAATTTCACGACGATCAAGAATATATATACTTTATGGGGTCTCAGACGAATATTTCGAGTAGTTACAAACAGAATGACGAAATTAGTATACCCCCCATCTTATGGTGGAGGGTATAAAAAATTCAAAAAAACCAACGTGAGTTTGCAATTGCTGTAACTTCCTTAGTTTTGCAAACTTCACAATTTTTCAGACACCGTTGGATTCGTGGGGAAAATCTCTTTCCGTAGTGGTGCTGGATGAAGGAATAGTGTAAAGTTTTCTATGAAAAACATCGCAAAAATCAAATCTATTTTAGCGTAAAAATTCAAGGTCATTTTTAAGGTCAATAACGCTGTAACTCCTTAATTTTTTCGAATTTCGATCATTTTCCAGCATTCCGCAGTTCGAAATTCGAAAACGATTCGAACAATAAACAAAATTACGTGAAACTTCACATTTTATTTTTTTTGCATTTTTTTAGCAAAGGCTACCCCCTTATGAAATTTTTCAATTTTTGATGCGAAAAAATTTTTCGAGTTGGGTATACAGTATTGTAGATTATTGCAAAAAAATCGGATTAGTGCAAGTCCCATGTTTTTTCTTCAAAAACAAGCTCAAAATCGTATAATTATTATTGGAAAAATGGTAAAAAAATCGAGGTGAGTTTGAAATTGCTGTAACATTGTTAGTTTTGCGAATTTCAAAATTCTGAGGACACCGTCGGATTCGTCAGGAAAATCCCTTTCTGTAATGGTGCTGGACGAAGCAATAGTCTTTCCTATTTCCTTGAAAACTTTAGAGTATTGCTTCAAAATCGCATAATTAATATCCAAAAAATTCAAAAAAACCAACGTGAGTTTGCAATTGCTGTAACTTCCTTAGTTTTGCAAACTTCACAATTTTTCAGACACCGTTGGATTCGTGGGGAAAATCTCTTTCCGTAGTGGTGCTGGATGAAAGAATAGTGTAAAGTTTTCTATGAAAAACATCGCAAAAATCAAATCTATTTTAGCGTAAAAATTCAAGGTCATTTTTAAGGTCAATAACGCTGTAACTCCTTAATTTTTTCGAATTTCGATCATTTTCCAGCATTCCGCAGTTCGAAATTCGAAAACGATTCGAACAATAAACAAAATTACGTGAAATTTCACATTTTATTTTTTTTTGCATTTTTTTAGCAAAGGCTACCCCCTTATGAAATTTTTCAATTTTTGATGCGAAAAAATTTTTCGAGTTGAGTATACAGTATTGTAGATTATTGCAAAAAAATCGGATTAGTGCAAGTCCCATGTTTTTTCTTCAAAAAACAAGCTCAAAATCGTATAATTATTATTGGAAAAATGGTAAAAAAAATCGAGGTGAGTTTGAAATTGCTGTAACATTGTTAGTTTTGCGAATTTCAAAATTCTGAGGACACCGTCGGATTCGTCAGGAAAATCCCTTTCTGTAATGGTGCTGGACGAAGCAATACTCTTTCCTATTTCCTTGAAAACTTTAGAGTATTGCTTCAAAATCGCATAATTAATATCCAAAAAATTCAAAAAAACCAACGTGAGTTTGCAATTGCTGTAACTTCCTTAGTTTTGCAAACTTCACAATTTTTCAGACACCGTTGGATTCGTGGGGAAAATCTCTTTCCGTAGTGGTGCTGGATGAAGGAATAGTGTAAAGTTTTCTATGAAAAACATCGCAAAAATCAAATCTATTTTAGCGTAAAAATTCAAGGTCATTTTTAAGGTCAATAACGCTGTAACTCCTTAATTTTTTCGAATTTCGATCATTTTCCAGCATTCCGCAGTTCGAAATTCGAAAACGATTCGAACAATAAACAAAATTACGTGAAATTTCACATTTTATTTTTTTTTGCATTTTTTTAGCAAAGGCTACCCCCTTATGAAATTTTTCAATTTTTGATGCGAAAAAATTTTTCGAGTTGAGTATACAGTATTGTAGATTATTGCAAAAAAATCGGATTAGTGCAAGTCCCATGTTTTTTCTTCAAAAAACAAGCTCAAAATCGTATAATTATTATTGGAAAAATGGTAAAAAAAATCGAGGTGAGTTTGAAATTGCTGTAACATTGTTAGTTTTGCGAATTTCAAAATTCTGAGGACACCGTCGGATTCGTCAGGAAAATCCCTTTCTGTAATGGTGCTGGACGAAGCAATACTCTTTCCTATTTCCTTGAAAACTTTAGAGTATTGCTTCAAAATCGTATAATTAATATCCAAAAAATTCAAAAAAACCAACGTGAGTTTGCAATTGCTGTAACTTCCTTAGTTTTGCAAACTTCACAATTTTTCAGACACCGTTGGATTCGTGGGGAAAATCTCTTTCCGTAGTGGTGCTGGATGAAGGAATAGTGTAAAGTTTTCTATGAAAAACATCGCAAAAATCAAATCTATTTTAGCATAAAAATTCAAGGTCATTTTTAAAGTCAATAACGCTGTAACTCCTTAATTTTTTCGAATTTCGATCATTTTCCAGCATTCCGCAGTTCGAAATTCGAAAACGATTCGAACAATAAACAAAATTACGTGAAATTGTCACATTTTATTTTTTTTGCATTTTTTTAGCAAAGGCTACCCCCTTATGAAATTTTTCAATTTTTGATGCGAAAAAATTTTTCGAGTTGAGTATACAGTATTGTAGATTATTGCAAAAAAATCGGATTAGTGCAAGTCCCATGTTTTTTCTTCAAAAAACAAGCTCAAAATCGTATAATTATTATTGGAAAAATGGTAAAAAAATCGAGGTGAGTTTGAAATTGCTGTAACATTGTTAGTTTTGCGAATTTCAAAATTCTGAGGACACCGTCGGATTCGTCAGGAAAATCCCTTTCTGTAATGGTGCTGGACGAAGCAATACTCTTTCCTATTTCCTTGAAAACTTTAGAGTATTGCTTCAAAATCGCATAATTAATATCCAAAAAATTCAAAAAAACCAACGTGAGTTTGCAATTGCTGTAACTTCCTTAGTTTTGCAAACTTCACAATTTTTCAGACACCGTTGGATTCGTGGGGAAAATCTCTTTCCGTAGTGGTGCTGGATGAAGGAATAGTGTAAAGTTTTCTATGAAAAACATCGCAAAAATCAAATCTATTTTAGCGTAAAAATTCAAGGTAATTTTTAAGGTCAATAACGCTGTAACTCCTTAATTTTTTCGAATTTCGATCATTTTCCAGCATTCCGCAGTTCGAAATTCGAAAACGATTCGAACAATAAACAAAATTACGTGAAACTTCACATTTTATTTTTTTTGCATTTTTTTTAGCAAAGGCTACCCCCTTATGAAATTTTTCAATTTTTGATGCGAAAAAATTTTTCGAGTTGAGTATACAGTATTGTAGATTATTGCAAAAAAATCGGATTAGTGCAAGTCCCATGTTTTTTCTTCAAAAACAAGCTCAAAATCGTATAATTATTATTGGAAAAATGGTAACAAAAATCGAGGTGAGTTTAAAATTGCTGTAACATTGTTAGTTTTGCGAATTTCAAAATTCTGAGGACACCGTCGGATTCGTCAGGAAAATCCCTTTCTGTAATGGTGCTGGACGAAGCAATACTCTTTCCTATTTCCTTGAAAACTTTAGAGTATTGCTTCAAAATCGCATAATTAATATCCAAAAAATTCAAAAAAACCAACGTGAGTTTGCAATTGCTGTAACTTCCTTAGTTTTGCAAACTTCACAATTTTTCAGACACCGTTGGATTCGTGGGGAAAATCTCTTTCCGTAGTGGTGCTGGATGAAGGAATAGTGTAAAGTTTTCTATGAAAAACATCGCAAAAATCAAATCTATTTTAGCATAAAAATTCAAGGTCATTTTTAAAGTCAATAACGCTGTAACTCCTTAATTTTTTCGAATTTCGATCATTTTCCAGCATTCCGCAGTTCGAAATTCGAAAACGATTCGAACAATAAACAAAATTACGTGAAATTTCACATTTTATTTTTTTTGCATTTTTTTATGAAATTTTCAATTTTTGATGCGAAAAAATTTTTCGAGTTGAGTATACAGTATTGTAGATTATTGCAAAAAAATCGGATTAGTGCAAGTCCCATGTTTTTTCTTCAAAAAACAAGCTCAAAATCGTATAATTATTATTGGAAAAATGGTAAAAAAATCGAGGTGAGTTTGAAATTGCTGTAACATTGTTAGTTTTGCGAATTTCAAAATTCTGAGGACACCGTCGGATTCGTCAGGAAAATCCCTTTCTGTAATGGTGCTGGACGAAGCAATACTCTTTCCTATTTCCTTGAAAACTTTAGAGTATTGCTTCAAAATCGCATAATTAATATCCAAAAAATTCAAAAAAACCAACGTGAGTTTGCAATTGCTGTAACTTCCTTAGTTTTGCAAACTTCACAATTTTTCAGACACCGTTGGATTCGTGGGGAAAATCTCTTTCCGTAGTGGTGCTGGATGAAGGAATAGTGTAAAGTTTTCTATGAAAAACATCGCAAAAATCAAATCTATTTTAGCATAAAAATTCAAGGTCATTTTTAAAGTCAATAACGCTGTAACTCCTTAATTTTTTCGAATTTCGATCATTTTCCAGCATTCCGCAGTTCGAAATTCGAAAACGATTCGAACAATAAACAAAATTACGTGAAATTTCACATTTTATTTTTTTTGCATTTTTTTAGCAAAGGCTACCCCCTTATGAAATTTTTCAATTTTTGATGCGAAAAAATTTTTCGAGTTGAGTATACAGTATTGTAGATTATTGCAAAAAAATCGGATTAGTGCAAGTCCCATGTTTTTTCTTCAAAAAACAAGCTCAAAATCGTATAATTATTATTGGAAAAATGGTAAAAAAAATCGAGGTGAGTTTGAAATTGCTGTAACATTGTTAGTTTTGCGAATTTCAAATTCTGAGGACACCGTCGGATTCGTCAGGAAAATCCCTTTCTGTAATGGTGCTGGACGAAGCAATACTCTTTCCTATTTCCTTGAAAACTTTAGAGTATTGCTTCAAAATCGCATAATTAATATCCAAAAAATTCAAAAAAACCAACGTGAGTTTGCAATTGCTGTAACTTCCTTAGTTTTGCAAACTTCACAATTTTTCAGACACCGTTGGATTCGTGGGGAAAATCTCTTTCCGTAGTGGTGCTGGATGAAGGAATAGTGTAAAGTTTTCTATGAAAAACATCGCAAAAATCAAATCTATTTTAGCGTAAAAATTCAAGGTCATTTTTAAGGTCAATAACGCTGTAACTCCTTAATTTTTTCGAATTTCGATCATTTTCCAGCATTCCGCAGTTCGAAATTCGAAAACGATTCGAACAATAAACAAAATTACGTGAAATTTCACATTTTATTTTTTTTGCATTTTTTTAGCAAAGGCTACCCCCTTATGAAATTTTTCAATTTTTGATGCGAAAAAATTTTTCGAGTTGAGTATACA
Organism: Stomoxys calcitrans; assembly: GCF_963082655.1. Classification (NCBI taxonomy): domain Eukaryota; kingdom Metazoa; phylum Arthropoda; class Insecta; order Diptera; family Muscidae; genus Stomoxys; species Stomoxys calcitrans. The sequence goes on from NC_081555.1 coordinate 33,750,067, forward strand.
GTATTGTAGATTATTGCAAAAAAATCGGATTAGTGCAAGTCCCATGTTTTTTCTTCAAAAACAAGCTCAAAATCGTATAATTATTATTGGAAAAATGGTAAAAAAAATCGAGGTGAGTTTGAAATTGCTGTAACATTGTTAGTTTTGCGAATTTCAAAATTCTGAGGACACCGTCGGATTCGTCAGGAAAATCCCTTTCTGTAATGGTGCTGGACGAAGCAATACTCTTTCCTATTTCCTTGAAAACTTTAGAGTATTGCTTCAAAATCGTATAATTAATATCCAAAAAATTCAAAAAAACCAACGTGAGTTTGCAATTGCTGTAACTTCCTTAGTTTTGCAAACTTCACAATTTTTCAGACACCGTTGGATTCGTGGGGAAAATCTCTTTCCGTAGTGGTGCTGGATGAAGGAATAGTGTAAAGTTTTCTATGAAAAACATCGCAAAAATCAAATCTATTTTAGCATAAAAATTCAAGGTCATTTTTAAAGTCAATAACGCTGTAACTCCTTAATTTTTTCGAATTTCGATCATTTTCCAGCATTCCGCAGTTCGAAATTCGAAAACGATTCGAACAATAAACAAAATTACGTGAAATTTCACATTTTATTTTTTTTGCATTTTTTTAGCAAAGGCTACCCCCTTATGAAATTTTTCAATTTTTGATGCGAAAAAATTTTTCGAGTTGAGTATACAGTATTGTAGATTATTGCAAAAAAATCGGATTAGTGCAAGTCCCATGTTTTTTCTTCAAAAAACAAGCTCAAAATCGTATAATTATTATTGGAAAAATGGTAAAAAAATCGAGGTGAGTTTGAAATTGCTGTAACATTGTTAGTTTTGCGAATTTCAAAATTCTGAGGACACCGTCGGATTCGTCAGGAAAATCCCTTTCTGTAATGGTGCTGGACGAAGCAATACTCTTTCCTATTTCCTTGAAAACTTTAGAGTATTGCTTCAAAATCGCATAATTAATATCCAAAAAATTCAAAAAAACCAACGTGAGTTTGCAATTGCTGTAACTTCCTTAGTTTTGCAAACTTCACAATTTTTCAGACACCGTTGGATTCGTGGGGAAAATCTCTTTCCGTAGTGGTGCTGGATGAAGGAATAGTGTAAAGTTTTCTATGAAAAACATCGCAAAAATCAAATCTATTTTAGCGTAAAAATTCAAGGTCATTTTTAAGGTCAATAACGCTGTAACTCCTTAATTTTTTCGAATTTCGATCATTTTCCAGCATTCCGCAGTTCGAAATTCGAAAACGATTCGAACAATAAACAAAATTACGTGAAACTTCACATTTTATTTTTTTTGCATTTTTTTTAGCAAAGGCTACCCCCTTATGAAATTTTTCAATTTTTGATGCGAAAAAATTTTTCGAGTTGAGTATACAGTATTGTAGATTATTGCAAAAAAATCGGATTAGTGCAAGTCCCATGTTTTTTCTTCAAAAAACAAGCTCAAAATCGTATAATTATTATTGGAAAAATGGTAACAAAAATCGAGGTGAGTTTAAAATTGCTGTAACATTGTTAGTTTTGCGAATTTCAAAATTCTGAGGACACCGTCGGATTCGTCAGGAAAATCCCTTTCTGTAATGGTGCTGGACGAAGCAATACTCTTTCCTATTTCCTTGAAAACTTTAGAGTATTGCTTCAAAATCGCATAATTAATATCCAAAAAATTCAAAAAAACCAACGTGAGTTTGCAATTGCTGTAACTTCCTTAGTTTTGCAAACTTCACAATTTTTCAGACACCGTTGGATTCGTGGGGAAAATCTCTTTCCGTAGTGGTGCTGGATGAAGGAATAGTGTAAAGTTTTCTATGAAAAACATCGCAAAAATCAAATCTATTTTAGCGTAAAAATTCAAGGTCATTTTAAGGTCAATAACGCTGTAACTCCTTAATTTTTTCGAATTTCGATCATTTTCCAGCATTCCGCAGTTCGAAATCGAAAACGATTCGAACAATAAACAAAATTACGTGAAATTTCACATTTTATTTTTTTTGCATTTTTTTAGCAAAGGCTACCCCCTTATGAAATTTTTCAATTTTTGATGCGAAAAACTTTTTCGAGTTGAGTATACAGTATTGTAGATTATAGATTATTGCAAAAAAATCGGATTAGTGCAAGTCCCATGTTTTTTCTTCAAAAAACAAGCTCAAAATCGTATAATTATTATTGGAAAAATGGTAAAAAAAATCGAGGTGAGTTTGAATTTGCTGTAACATTGTTAGTTTTGCGAATTTCAAAATTCTGAGGACACCGTCGGATTCGTCAGGAAAATCCCTTTCTGTAATGGTGCTGGACGAAGCAATACTCTTTCCTATTTCCTTGAAAACTTTAGAGTATTGCTTCAAAATCGCATAATTAATATCCAAAAAATTCAAAAAAACCAACGTGAGTTTGCAATTGCTGTAACTTCCTTAGTTTTGCAAACTTCACAATTTTTCAGACACCGTTGGATTCGTGGGGAAAATCTCTTTCCGTAGTGGTGCTGGATGAAGGAATAGTGTAAAGTTTTCTATGAAAAACATCGCGAAAATCAAATCTATTTTAGCGTAAAAATTCAAGGTCATTTTTAAGGTCAATAACGCTGTAACTCCTTAATTTTTTCGAATTTCGATCATTTTCCAGCATTCCGCAGTTCGAAATTCGAAAACGATTCGAACAATAAACAAAATTACGTGAAACTTCACATTTTATTTTTTTTGCATTTTTTTAGCAAAGGCTACCCCCTTATGAAATTTTTCAATTTTTGATGCGAAAAAATTTTTCGAGTTGGGTATACAGTATTGTAGATTATTGCAAAAAAATCGGATTAGTGCAAGTCCCATGTTTTTTCTTCAAAAACAAGCTCAAAATCGTATAATTATTATTGGAAAAATGGTAAAAAAATCGAGGTGAGTTTGAAATTGCTGTAACATTGTTAGTTTTGCGAATTTCAAAATTCTGAGGACACCGTCGGATTCGTCAGGAAAATCCCTTTCTGTAATGGTGCTGGACGAAGCAATAGTCTTTCCTATTTCCTTGAAAACTTTAGAGTATTGCTTCAAAATCGCATAATTAATATCCAAAAAATTCAAAAAAACCAACGTGAGTTTGCAATTGCTGTAACTTCCTTAGTTTAGCAAACTTCACAATTTTTCAGACACCGTTGGATTCGTGGGGAAAATCTCTTTCCGTAGTGGTGCTGGATGAAGGAATAGTGTAAAGTTTTCTATGAAAAACATCGCAAAAATCAAATCTATTTTAGCGTAAAAATTCAAGGTCATTTTTAAGGTCAATAACGCTGTAACTCCTTAATTTTTTCGAATTTCGATCATTTTCCAGCATTCCGCAGTTCGAAATTCGAAAACGATTCGAACAATAAACAAAATTACGTGAAATTTCACATTTTATTTTTTTTGCATTTTTTTAGCAAAGGCTACCCCCTTATGAAATTTTTCAATTTTTGATGCGAAAAAATTTTTCGAGTTGAGTATACAGTATTGTAGATTATTGCAAAAAAATCGGATTAGTGCAAGTCCCATGTTTTTTCTTCAAAAAACAAGCTCAAAATCGTATAATTATTATTGGAAAAATGGTAAAAAAAATCGAGGTGAGTTTGAAATTGCTGTAACATTGTTAGTTTTGCGAATTTCAAAATTCTGAGGACACCGTCGGATTCGTCAGGAAAATCCCTTTCTGTAATGGTGCTGGACGAAGCAATACTCTTTCCTATTTCCTTGAAAACTTTAGAGTATTGCTTCAAAATCGCATAATTAATATCCAAAAAATTCAAAAAAACCAACGTGAGTTTGCAATTGCTGTAACTTCCTTAGTTTTGCAAACTTCACAATTTTTCAGACACCGTTGGATTCGTGGGGAAAATCTCTTTCCGTAGTGGTGCTGGATGAAGGAATAGTGTAAAGTTTTCTATGAAAAACATCGCAAAAATCAAATCTATTTTAGCGTAAAAATTCAAGGTCATTTTTAAGGTCAATAACGCTGTAACTCCTTAATTTTTTCGAATTTCGATCATTTTCCAGCATTCCGCAGTTCGAAATTCGAAAACGATTCGAACAATAAACAAAATTACGTGAAACTTCACATTTTATTTTTTTTGCATTTTTTTTAGCAAAGGCTACCCCCTTATGAAATTTTTCAATTTTTGATGCGAAAAAATTTTTCGAGTTGAGTATACAGTATTGTAGATTATTGCAAAAAAATCGGATTAGTGCAAGTCCCATGTTTTTTCTTCAAAAAACAAGCTCAAAATCGTATAATTATTATTGGAAAAATGGTAACAAAAATCGAGGTGAGTTTAAAATTGCTGTAACATTGTTAGTTTTGCGAATTTCAAAATTCTGAGGACACCGTCGGATTCGTCAGGAAAATCCCTTTCTGTAATGGTGCTGGACGAAGCAATACTCTTTCCTATTTCCTTGAAAACTTTAGAGTATTGCTTCAAAATCGCATAATTAATATCCAAAAAATTCAAAAAAACCAACGTGAGTTTGCAATTGCTGTAACTTCCTTAGTTTTGCAAACTTCACAATTTTTCAGACACCGTTGGATTCGTGGGGAAAATCTCTTTCCGTAGTGGTGCTGGATGAAGGAATAGTGTAAAGTTTTCTATGAAAAACATCGCAAAAATCAAATCTATTTTAGCGTAAAAATTCAAGGTCATTTTTAAGGTCAATAACGCTGTAACTCCTTAATTTTTTCGAATTTCGATCATTTTCCAGCATTCCGCAGTTCGAAATTCGAAAACGATTCGAACAATAAACAAAATTACGTGAAACTTCACATTTTATTTTTTTTGCATTTTTTTAGCAAAGGCTACCCCCTTATGAAATTTTTCAATTTTTGATGCGAAAAAATTTTTCGAGTTGGGTATACAGTATTGTAGATTATTGCAAAAAAATCGGATTAGTGCAAGTCCCATGTTTTTTCTTCAAAAACAAGCTCAAAATCGTATAATTATTATTGGAAAAATGGTAAAAAAATCGAGGTGAGTTTGAAATTGCTGTAACATTGTTAGTTTTGCGAATTTCAAAATTCTGAGGACACCGTCGGATTCGTCAGGAAAATCCCTTTCTGTAATGGTGCTGGACGAAGCAATACTCTTTCCTATTTCCTTGAAAACTTTAGAGTATTGCTTCAAAATCGCATAATTAATATCCAAAAAATTCAAAAAAACCAATGTGAGTTTGCAATTGCTGTAACTTCCTTAGTTTTCCAAACTTCACAATTTTTCAGACACCGTTGGATTCGTGGGGAAAATCTCTTTCCGTAGTGGTGCTGGATGAAGGAATAGTGTAAAGTTTTCTATGAAAAACATCGCAAAAATCAAATCTATTTTAGCATAAAAATTCAAGGTCATTTTTAAAGTCAATAACGCTGTAACTCCTTAATTTTTTCGAATTTCGATCATTTTCCAGCATTCCGCAGTTCGAAATTCGAAAACGATTCGAACAATAAACAAAATTACGTGAAATTTCACATTTTATTTTTTTTTGCATTTTTTTAGCAAAGGCTACCCCCTTATGAAATTTTTCAATTTTTGATGCGAAAAATTTTTCGAGTTGTGTATACAGTATTGTAGATTATTGCAAAAAAATCGGATTAGTGCAAGTCCCATGTTTTTTCTTCAAAAACAAGCTCAAAATCGTATAATTATTATTGGAAAAATGGTAAAAAAATCGAGGTGAGTTTGAAATTGCTGTAACATTGTTAGTTTTGCGAATTTCAAAATTCTGAGGACACCGTCGGATTCGTCAGGAAAATCCCTTTCTGTAATGGTGCTGGACGAAGCAATACTCTTTCCTATTTCCTTGAAAACTTTAGAGTATTGCTTCAAAATCGCATAATTAATATCCAAAAAATTCAAAAAAACCAACGTGAGTTTGCAATTGCTGTAACTTCCTTAGTTTTGCAAACTTCACAATTTTTCAGACACCGTTGGATTCGTGGGGAAAATCTCTTTCCGTAGTGGTGCTGGATGAAGGAATAGTGTAAAGTTTTCTATGAAAAACATCGCAAAAATCAAATCTATTTTAGCGTAAAAATTCAAGGTCATTTTTAAGGTCAATAACGCTGTAACTCCTTAATTTTTTCGAATTTCGATCATTTTCCAGCATTCCGCAGTTCGAAATTCGAAAACGATTCGAACAATAAACAAAATTACGTGAAACTTCACATTTTATTTTTTTTGCATTTTTTTAGCAAAGGCTACCTACCCCCTTATGAAATTTTTCAATTTTTGATGCGAAAAAATTTTTCGAGTTGGGTATACAGTATTGTAGATTATTGCAAAAAAATCGGATTAGTGCAAGTCCCATGTTTTTTCTTCAAAAACAAGCTCAAAATCGTATAATTATTATTGGAAAAATGGTAAAAAAATCGAGGTGAGTTTGAAATTGCTGTAACATTGTTAGTTTTGCGAATTTCAAAATTCTGAGGACACCGTCGGATTCGTCAGGAAAATCCCTTTCTGTAATGGTGCTGGACGAAGCAATACTCTTTCCTATTTCCTTGAAAACTTTAGAGTATTGCTTCAAAATCGCATAATTAATATCCAAAAAATTCAAAAAAACCAACGTGAGTTTGCAATTGCTGTAACTTCCTTAGTTTTGCAAACTTCACAATTTTTCAGACACCGTTGGATTCGTGGGGAAAATCTCTTTCCGTAGTGGTGCTGGATGAAGGAATAGTGTAAAGTTTTCTATGAAAAACATCGCAAAAATCAAATCTATTTTAGCGTAAAAATTCAAGGTTTTTAAGGTCAATAACGCTGTAACTCCTTAATTTTTTCGAATTTCGATCATTTTCCAGCATTCCGCAGTTCGAAATTCGAAAACGATTCGAACAATAAACAAAATTACGTGAAATTTCACATTTTATTTTTTTTGCATTTTTTTAGCAAAGGCTACCCCCTTATGAAATTTTTCAATTTTTGATGCGAAAAAATTTTTCGAGTTGAGTATACAGTATTGTAGATTATTGCAAAAAAATCGGATTAGTGCAAGTCCCATGTTTTTTCTTCAAAAAACAAGCTCAAAATCGTATAATTATTATTGGAAAAATGGTAAAAAAAATCGAGGTGAGTTTGAAATTGCTGTAACATTGTTAGTTTTGCGAATTTCAAAATTCTGAGGACACCGTCGGATTCGTCAGGAAAATCCCTTTCTGTAATGGTGCTGGACGAAGCAATACTCTTTCCTATTTCCTTGAAAACTTTAGAGTATTGCTTCAAAATCGCATAATTAATATCCAAAAAATTCAAAAAAACCAACGTGAGTTTGCAATTGCTGTAACTTCCTTAGTTTTGCAAACTTCACAATTTTTCAGACACCGTTGGATTCGTGGGGAAAATCTCTTTCCGTAGTGGTGCTGGATGAAGGAATAGTGTAAAGTTTTCTATGAAAAACATCGCAAAAATCAAATCTATTTTAGCATAAAAATTCAAGGTCATTTTTAAAGTCAATAACGCTGTAACTCCTTAATTTTTTCGAATTTCGATCATTTTCCAGCATTCCGCAGTTCGAAATTCGAAAACGATTCGAACAATAAACAAAATTACGTGAAATTTCACATTTTATTTTTTTTGCATTTTTTTAGCAAAGGCTACCCCCTTATGAAATTTTTCAATTTTTGATGCGAAAAAATTTTTCGAGTTGAGTATACAGTATTGTAGATTATTGCAAAAAAATCGGATTAGTGCAAGTCCCATGTTTTTTCTTCAAAAAACAAGCTCAAAATCGTATAATTATTATTGG